>NW_024870473.1:262101-341948 GCF_013358625.1 Macadamia integrifolia | reverse complement strand
AAAAAAAAAAAACTTTTAAGAGTTAAAAGCCAAAGGAAGTAATAATAATGGTTGTAGTTAGTTATTGCATACATGGCATGCATGAAAGAAAATGAAAGATTAATTAAATGATGTCCTAACCCATCGAATACAAATTTAACGAAATTTCGGCAGCATAACGATGCAAAACGAGATTTCCAAAAAATTTTCACACAAACACTTGATAAACAATATATGTATATATCAATGATCATAATTAACAAATGACACCACAACTAAACTACACAAGTTATCAAACATACAAGTTCGCCACAAACCACTAACAAAATATAACACCCCACAAATAAGTCCAATTACAGATAAAGTACAAGGAATGAGAAAAGAAAGAAATACATAATCAACAACATAGAAACAAATGAGAAGCTGGTGACGACGGGCAAGCTAAGTCCTCAGAGATCATCGTCATCGTCCAATACTACTACTCTGTTCACCTGAGGTTTAGAGTTAACGTTGAGTCGACGGTCGTAGTAGTCAAACCTCGAGTTCACCAGTTGTACATCCCTCTGAAGTCGGGTAAAATCTACTGAAATGGCATTGGTCGTTGTATCCAAGTCCTGGCCCAATCTGAGAAAGGAATTCTCTAAAGTAGCCTGCCTCTCCAGGATGTTTTCCTCCCTAGAAGCACTCTCATTCAGTCTCCTTAGCAGCTGATCTTGCCCTTCCTTCAGGGCCCTCATGATAGTCATCATGCCCTCAAAATCAAAGGTACCGCTCTCAGGTGGTGGGGCCCTGTGCTATGGGCCTGCAGCTCTCATGAAGTCAGGATCAGTACCTCTCGAGTCAAGGGGCTCCTCCTCGCCCTGAGGAACATAGTCTTCATCCTCCTCACTAGACTCCTCCTCCATGGGAACATCCTCCCTATGGGCATTCCCCCTATCCCTGCCTCCCTGAGCCCCTGCTCTCTGAGGAACATCCATGAGTGTGTGGAGACCCATCCTCAGTAGGTTTCCTCGGTCGAACTTATCCGCTAGAGTCTTCCCCTCCTCACCACTCAGGTCCACCCCAAAGAACTCAAAGATCCTAGTGAGGATCCTACCATATGGAAACCCTCCGTCCTCGAGGTGTGAGGTATGGTGCTCCATCGTCTTGAGGATGACGTAAGGCAAGCATAAGTGCTCGGCACCTCCCTCTAAGGCTGGATAAATGCAGAAGGATAAGAAGGCTGCCATGAAGCCCACCTGGTTCTGATGACCTCCTCTGGGGAGCAAGTTAAACTGGACCAAACGGGAAAACACACGAACCTCTGGGTAAAATGATGTCTCGGAATCCAGACGCTCCCTGTTGCCACAGATGGTCTCATAGATGTGGTTTGGTGTCTCCGAACTCAAGAACGGGCCCACGGGCTTACTCTTGGGAGGACTGTAGAAACAGTGCCCAGCTGAAGAAATACCCAAAATGCTAGCCAGGGTGTCCACAGTCAACTGAATGTCCACCCCCTTCACCATACTAGTTATCGCATACTCTCTATACTGGCAGGAAACCTCTAGGTTGCAGTAGAATCTACGAACCAACTGCTCGTAGCACTGACGGTCTAGGTGGAGGATAAATTGCCAACCCAGTGCGGTGAACCTCTCCTGAAGTTAAACCTTGTGGAAGTCGTCAACTACCACAGTCTTCTCCATCATCACAGACCTCTTCAGGAAGGCCTGCCAGTTGGTTGCTGCCTCTGAACAGCGAAAGAGTTCCTCATCGTAGTCGGAAGGATCAATAGGGGCAGGTCCGGGTCGCCTTGTGCGAGGGGCTGGGGAACTAGTCCCTGCACTCTTCCGTTTGGAAGCGGTGGTCCTACGCCGAGTTCCAGAGGATGCGGGCTCTTTGCCTTTGCGAGATGACATCCTGGCAAGAAAAGAGGAGAAAGAAAGGGTGAGCAATAAGAGGAAGCCCCAAAACCCAAGTCTTGCAAATCAAAATGTGAAAAGAAAGGAATGATAGAAAGTCTATGGATGGAATGCATGGTAAGTGATAAAACAAGAAGCATGGCAAAATAGAAGGCGACAAAATGTGACAAGTGAGGAATGCTAGAAAGCCTATGGATGAAATGCATGGCCAGTGACAAGATAGAAATTATGGCAAAACGGAAATCCGATAAAAGGCATATAAAGCATGGTAAGTAAGGAATGATAGAAAAACCCCAATTCTCAATGTGCAAGGTCAACCTAAGAAAAATGAAAAGTCTCACAATAGAGTAAAGCAAGGTCTTAGATGTTCATGGATGGAATACCATCATTCTACAATCTAGAATATGCAAAAACATCTACTATTATGATATTGAGGTGAAAGGAATCCACAAGTATGAAGGGATGGAAAGAGAATCAAAGAAACCCAACACAAAGAGGTGGATTTTCATGGGAAGAAATGGGATTTCAAGCATACCTGACTTTCCATGATCTCTACAACATGTCAAGTACAAAATCAAACATAAGGCATTGCAATTGAGTTGTTAGTTGGGAAGAAAAGAGCAGAGATTGAAGATGGCCCCAAATTTGAGAAAACTAGGGCACGGTTGGGGTTTTCTCTCAAAAATTGAGAACTAAATCCTAAAACTAGAATAAATCACGAAGAACACATCACATTTTCATGAAATCATGGTTCTATGGAAAGAAACACAGAAGAGAATTGAGATTTAGGACTACACATGGATTCTACCTCCCAAGCACACGTTCTAAGGAGAAATGGGGAAGAGACTTACTTGTAAGTGGAGGAGTTGAATCTTCCCAAAACCACCGGGTCGTTGAGTGAGATCGCGAGTGGAAGCGTCAAGGAGCTTTCAAAAATTGCTTAAGAGAGAGAGAGAGAGAGAGAGTAAGGAAGGAATGGGAGGAAGAAATGAGGAACAGGGGCTTAAAAGCCCTGTTCGTATTTCTGCTCGGGTCGGACCAACGGGCCAACCTGCCCGCCGGTGGCAGCCCGTCGGTTGAGAGAAAACTTGAAAAAAAAAGGGGAAAAAGTGGGGGTGTTATTATTATTATTATTATTGTTATTACTATTATTATTATTATATACCTGTAAAAAAATAAAAAAAATTAAAAAAAAAAACCTGTACTACTTGTTGAAGCACTAGCACTGTATTTTCGGGATTAAGTTATGGCTAGTTACAAAACATCATCCACTATAATACCCTGTGCGTTGGCATATGATTATGTGCTAATATAAATTCTAAGGTGCTTAACTAATGTGGTGTATGGTATGGTTCAGGTGCAAGGATACGATGATACGTATTATATCCGGAAGCAATGCACGAGGTACCTCACGCGGTCCTTGTCCGGTCGGTCGACCACCGAATCCCAGGGGGTCCCGCTCTATGGGGAAAACCCCACTTTCACAACCCCCAACCCCTTTGGTCAAGGTGTGGCACAAGGAGACCCACCTGTGACTACACTTCCGGACCCTCCACCGGTCATCACTCCGAGTGATGTTGCTACCATAATTCAGCAGTCACAATAGGCTTTCCAGCAACAAATGGTTCAACAGCAGCAAGCATTTATGACTCTATACAGCAACAGTTAGACCTTTCTCAAATAGGTCAACCTCCCCGAAAACTTACTCCACAGGACCCGCCTGTAGGGTCTGGTACGGGGCCACACGTGGGAGGTACACCTCCAATTCTGCCTTTCAACGTTCCTCCATATGTGGTACCCCCTCCATACCCTTACTATCCGGCGTATGCACCCAATTACCCACCGACGAATAATACGTCAAGGGTAGTGGAGTCATTCAAGAGGAACTTGCCACCTGTATTCTCTAAGGTGGGAAGTGATCCTCTGGAGCCGGACCAGTGGATCCAAGAGTTGGAGAAGATATTTGAGGTGATTGAGTGCACTGAAGCACAAAAACTTATTTGTGCAGGGTTGCAACTCAAGAAGGAGTCCAACTCTTGGTGGCAAGCCTCCAAGCCCATATTGTTGGCCGCACATCCAGAACCCACCTGGGAACAGTTCAAAGTGTTATTCTTGGACAATCATTACCCACACAGCTTCAAGGACCGTAAGGAGACGGAATTTATGGCCTTAACTCAAGGGAGTAAGACTATCCTTGAGTATCAGCAGCAGTTTGAGAGCTTGTTCCATTTTGCCCTTAGGCATATGAGGACAGCTGAAGAAACGGCTGCAAGATTTCTGAAGGGCCTAAAGGCATCCATTGGGTCTGTACTTGAGGTCTTAGATTTGACAGACTATGGCCAGATTGTGCAGAAGGCTAAGACCATGGAAGATAAGCAGAAGAGAGAACAGTCCCTCATACCAGGGTTGTGGAAGAGGTCAAACCTATTTCCGGACATAGGCAACTCCTCCAAGGCGTACCGTGGGTCTTATAGTTCTAGGCCTACATATAGACAGCCCTATAGGCCATCTGGCTACCCTCCTCGACCAGCTAGTGGTTCGGGGTCTACATCTTTCCGCCCGAGCACTAGTACGGTACCTACAGGCCCAAGGCCTCCCCGACCTCCATCTACAGCGGGTCAAATGCAGAGGGGCCCCGCCCCAGTTTTGACATCACAGATCCGTTGCTTTAACTTCCATTCCTATGGGCACTATGCTAAGGATTGTCGGGTCAGACCAGCCTTACCCTCCAGTCAGCCCTCTGCTTACCGACCTCCCTTAACACGGGGGAATCAACCGCAAGGAAGGATGTATGCCCTATCAGCTGAGGAAGCCGAGGCTAGCACGGAGGTGGTAGCAGGTACATTCTAAATTTAATAAATTCCTTATGTTATCTATTGATGACCTGCTGAAATTATATGCATTGTCACACTAGGTGTCCTATCTATATCGGGCATACCAGCCTATGTCTTATTCGATTCAGGAGCTACACATTCATTCGTATCTAAGAGATTTACTGAGAAACTTGGTATGCCACCCAGGACCCTAGATCATGGGATGATTGTTAGTATGCCTACTGGTAAGGTTACACAGTTGAAGGAGGTGTATGGACCGTGCCCAGTGGAAATCAGTGGGAAGAAATTGGATGCACAACTCATTAAGTTCAATATGCCGAATTTTGACGTTATACTGGGCATGGATTGGTTATTGGCCCATCGGGCTAATGTGATGTGTGCTGAAAAATTAATCAGGGTGATAGATGATGAAGGAAAAGAATTGGTTTACCGAGCAGATAAAATGAAACGGGTGAGAAAGGTCCTCGTCTCTGCCCTTCAAGTGGTAAAGTTGTTGGAGAGTGGATGTCAGGGCTACTTAGCATCAGTACTTGATGTTGATGCAAGGGTTACACCTCTAGAAGAGGTAAAGGTGGTTAAAGAGTTTCCCGACGTCTTTCCAGATGATCTGATGCATTTTCCGCTTGATAGAGAGTTGGAGTTTGCCATAGACTTGGTTCCTGGAGCAGCTCCAGTGTCTAAAGCTCCATATTGGGTGGCACCAGTTGAACTGAAGGAGTTACAGATGCAGTTGCAAGAATTGTTAGAGAAGGGGTTTATTCGCCCAAGTGTTTCACCTTGGGGTGCCCCAGTATTGTTTGTCAAGAAGAAGGATGGCAACTTGCGTATGTGCATTGATTACCGGGAATTGAATAAGCTAACCATTAAGAACTGGTACCCATTGCCATGTATTGATGATTTTTTTGACCAACTGTAGGGTGCAAGGGTATTTTCAAAGATAGACCTTAGATCAGGCTATTATCAGTTCAAGATAAAGAGCAGCGACATACCCAAGACAACATTCAGGACTCGGTATGGTCATTATGAGTTCCTAGTGTTATCTTTTGGGTTAGCCAATGCACCGGCAGCATTCATGGATTTAATTAATCGATTATTTCACGATGTCCTCGATAAATGGGTAATTATTTTTATTGATGACATCTTGATCTACTCTAAGACAGAAGAGGAGCACACTCAACACTTGAGGATGGTATTATAGAGGCTGCGAGAACAACAATTGTTCGCCAAATACAGTAAATGTGAGTTTTGGCTTGAGCAAGTTGGATTCCTGGGACACGTAGTGTGTAAGGCCGAAATCGAGGTGGATCCTGACAAGGTGAAAGCGGTAGTAGAATGGGAAAGCCCTAAGAATGTTACTGAAATTTGAAGTTTCTTGGGTTTGGTTGGGTACTACCGGCGCTTCAATGAGAACTTTGCTCGAATCTCAGCACCAATGACTAAATTAACCAAAAGGGGTGTGAAATTCGACTGGGTAGACGAATGTGAGAAGAGTTTCCAGGAATTGAAGAAGAGGTTGGTGTCGGCCCCTGTGTTGACCGTTCTTGAGGGCACAGGTGGAATGACAGTCTACACTGACACTTCTAAGGTTGGTTTGGGTTGTGTCCTCATGCAACGCGGCAAGGTAATAGCTTATGCATCCCGACAACTAAAGGAATATGAGAAGAACTACCCCATTCATGACTTGGAATTAGCCGCAATCATCTTTGCTCTAAAGATTTGGCGACAATAGTTGTATGGGGAGAAGTGCGAGATATACAGTGATCACAAAAGCCTTAAGTACTTTTTCACCCAGAAAGATTTGAACATGAGGCAGAGGAGATGGCTTGAGCTCATGAAGGATTATGACATTCAGTATCATCCTGGCAAGGCTAATGTAGTGGCAGATGCGTTGAGTCAGAAGGCACAGACTGTATCACTCTCACATTTAGCAGTCAGCCCACCACTCGTGCAAGAAGCGACGCTAATGGATGAAACCCTCCTATATGAAGGAGCAACCTTAGAGCTTGAATATCAACTAGAAAACCTTAAATGGTTGACTGTATCACTGGCGGCTCTACAGGTGCATCCGACTATTAGGCAAGAGGTGATAATGAAACAACCTTTGGATCCCGAATTACAGCGGATCAGAGTTAAGGTTTAAGATCAAACAATGAACGACCCTGATTTTGTTTTAGCCAGCGATGGGGCATTGATGTTTCGAGGCAGATTGTGTGTGTCCGATGATTTGGATATACAAGATAAGATAGTGCGGGAAGCACACAGCTCTGAGTACTCACTCTACCCAGGAAATACAAAGATGTATAAAGACCTTAAACAAAATTACTGGTGGCCAAGCATGAGAATCACGATAGCCCTGTATGTGGCGACTTGTCTTACATGCCAGAAAGTAAAAGCTGAGAGGCATCGACCTTATGGTACTCTTTAGCCACTCCCAATACCAGACTGGAAGTGGGACAGGATTACAATGGACTTCGTCACCGGACTACCATGTACACCTAAGGGGATGGACGTGATATGGGTGATCGTGGATCGGCTTACTAAGACTGCTCATTTCATTCCCATCAAGACCAAGTTCTCTATGGCCAAATTAGCACAACTTTATATGGATAACATAGTGCGCTTGCATGGAGTGCCAGTGAGCATTGTATCAGATAGGGACCCAAGGTTCACTTTCAAATTTTGGAAAAGCTTCCAGCATGCCTTGGGATCACAATTGAATTTGAGTACTACTTTTCACCCACAGACGGATGGTCAGTTAGAGCGAACCATATAGATATTGGAAGACATGCTCAGGGCATGTGCAATGGAAATGTGTGGTAGTTGGGAAGATTATATACCCCTTATGGAGTTTGTCTATAACAACAGTTACCAAGCTACAATTGGGATGGCTCCGTATGAGGCATTATATGGTAAGAAGTGCAGGACTCCTCTGTATTGGGATGAGGTAGGCGAACGCCGAATGTTAGGACCTGAAATGATACAAATGACTTGTGACAAGGTCGATGTTATTCGGGAAAGGATTAAAGCAGCTCAGTCACGTCAAAAGAGCTATGCGGACAACCGCAGGAAAGACATTGAATTTCAGCCAGGAGAGAAGGTGTTTCTCAAGATCTCTCCTACAAAAGGGTTGCAAAGATTTCATAGAAAGGAGAAGTTGAGCCCGAGATACATTGGCCCATTTGAGATTTTAGCTCGGTTTGGCTCAATGGCCTACATGTTTGCTTTGCCACCTTCACTCGGGAATGTTCATAACGTATTCCATGTATCTATGCTGAAGCGATACGTCCATGATCCATCTCATGTATACCCTTGGAACCAGAATACCTAGAAGCAGATATGACCTATACAGAGCAGCCAGCTGAAATCTTGGACCGGAAGGTGAAAATCCTTTGCAACCGCTCCATTTCCTTCGTAAAGGTGCGAAGGGCTAATCATTCACTTGAAGAAGCATCTTGGGAGAAAGAGGATGAAATCCAAGCCAAGTACCCTCATCTTTTCGAACAACCAAGTACGCCAATTTCGAGGATGAAATTTTCAGAAAGGGGGGGTAAATGTGATACCCTACTTTTTAAATCCGGTCTAATTACACAGTTGACCCGGTTTAACCATGCAGGACTCAAACCAGAGAGGGTTACGGCGGGTTCCTTATGGACCATGATGGCAAGGGTAACTTTGAACACCGGTTGGCCAGACAAGTCCGAGTCAGTGCCAGAGGAGACAGGTGTACCCAAGCCGTGTACATGCACCTATGCCGTATCCTAAAGTGCATATGTATAATATACCTTATGCCGAGAGTGAGATTCGTGTCGAGAGTCGAATCCCATCAAAATCCCACTTGTTGAAAAAATTTTGACCCTCAAGTGGGCGGTCACAGGTGGGCGTATCCGCCCACCTGAGTGACCCACCCATGTGTTACTAATAGTTTTCAAAAATTATAAATAGCTATTATTATGTTTTTATTTTCTCATTTATGACACTCGGGCGTTTGGTGAGAAGAGTAAAGAGGAGAGAGAAAAGGAAGGAGAAAAGAGAACGAAGAAGAAGAAAGGGGAGGAAGAGGAAGAAGGAATGGATTTAAGCGGTGCCAAGGCTTGATCTTCCCATTTCGACGCCGGAAGAGTGATCCCCAATGCGAGATCTGCGTTTAGAGGTGAGCGAAGGCTATATTCCCTAAACTTTCACTATACCCAAGTAAAACCCTTGATTTGGGCAGTGTTTCTTGAGGTCTTGTAAATCCCCCTTGAGATGATGAATCTAAGGTTTAATAGATGGTTTATGTGTTGATTTTGAAGGATTTGAAGAAGTGTTTCCACGGTTGGAGAAGCATTGGTGATTTGAAGTGATTTTGGGGTTTTTGAACGAGTTCTTGAGCAAAGGAGGTAAGATGGCTTCCATTCCTTAAATCTAACCTAGATCTAGGTTAGAACCATCTTATGAGATTTTGAATGTGTGGAGAATGGGTTTGGAAAAGTCCCATTTGATTCTCCAAAGGTTGGGGAAGGTTTCGAAGAAAATGGCATTTTTCCGCCAAGACTGGTGGGCCAAATGGCCCGCCTGAGGGCACCCGCCTGAGAAGGCAGGCCCTCGGGGCCAACCGGCTGGCCGATCGATGGGCCAACCTGCCCGTCGGTCTTAGTAGGTCCTCGGGGCCAATCGACAAGCCCAACCAACGGGCCGATCAATGGATCGACCTACCCGCCAATCATGACCGGTGGGTCAACCTACCCGCCGGTCATGACTGGTGGGTTATGACAGGTGGGCTGTCTAACCCACCAAAGAGACTCCCAACGTGATTTCTACGTCCGAATGGACCCAAAACAGATGTGCGACCTTCTTTTAGGATTCTAAACATGATTTTGTCATCTAATCTTGTTAGTTTTGACCCCAAAGTGGCGAAATGCTAACCCCGTTCACTTATGATAGGTTCACCAAAACTTACGCTTCTCGCACCGGATCTCACCCATACCGGGCGTGAGTCTTTGTACACTATAGGTAAGTGGGGAGAAGACATTTGGCCTTATTTTAAGGCTTGTTTGGCATTCATTAAATTGTATCTAGACTAGTCATGTCATCATGCAAATTATATATAGTTTAGCCATCCTCATACTATTATGACTTGTGTGTTGTGTTTATTTTCTCAATGACAAATGATGATGTGATTATGTGATGAATGATGACATCATTGTGTATAATGCATTAATAGAATAGATGTCGTAGTCGGCTTGGAAACGAGTGCATTGGTGGCCCGTGGAATGGAACGCGGTGGCACTATGCAATCGTACTATGTCATATAGGAGCATGCGGTTTAGGATTATCATCTTCCCATGCTACGACCCTTCCCAACAGGGGTTGAGGTGTTAGGTTACCATTTGGGGGGAAGCAGTGGTCACGGTTGTCAGGTCACTGTGGCGGTTAGACATACACCCAGCTAGTCACTAGGACAGTCGGCAACCCTGGTGGTATATTCAAGAGGGCCAATCGTACTGCTTTTAAATTGCTGGAGTCAGCACCTTTATTTTCTGTCATTTACTTTTATGTTGAGAGCCGGTGGTCGGTATGCTTTACTTTTCTGAGTACTCACGGTGGGCCTTCTCCCACAGCCCTATGGGCGTATCGCGGGATGGAGTTTGCGGCTCGTACCTGGAGTATACGCGCACTGTGGTTGTAGTAGCACTAAACCAAAGACTTAGTAATATTGTTTAGGTGGATGTGAAGAAAAATGGATTGCATAGCATATAGTGCATATGATTATGATTGTTGTGTGGACTGTTGTGTGGTCCTCCTTTTCACTTACTGAGCTAGTGAGCTCATCCCACGTGTGCACCTCTTTTAGATGATTTTGCAGGTCACCAGCCTGAGGATCAAAGGTCGGGCCCCACAGTGAAATTCCCCGAGGAGGATTGGTGGGTCCCCGAGGACTATGAGCATGGCACGGATTGCACGTGCGAGGGTTGTGCTGTGGGACCACAGCAGTGACTCCATACAGGGTTACTTTTTCATTCTTTTGATGATCCCTTTTGTGTACTTGATAAGTAAATTGTGTTCTTTTTGTGTAAATATCATGCCTGCGGGCCCACATGTATTTAACTATGTATTACAATTTGGGTATCAAGTATATTGGGGATATTTATAGGTAAATTAAGTCTTCCGCTGAACTATTGAACATTTTCTTAGTTGTGTGTATGTTGTGGTTGGATACTGTGTCAGATGATCCTGGCAGGTTTGGGTTAACCGGAGTTAACCTTATCACCGGTCTGGTTCTGTGTGAACGGGGTGTGACAAATAAGGTCCCACATGGTCATAGAGGAGAATGTCAGTGTATCACACATAATGGTAAGGGTGTGAGAAATTGTTTCTCTCTCTCTCTCTCTCTCTATATATATATATATAGGTTTTTTTTTTATCCGAATCAGATATGCTCGGGAGCTATTGATGGCCAAATACTCCCCACTATTGGATGTAATGTGTCTGAATACCCTTTATATACCCCTCAATCATTGATTTGTGTGCTCCACTGAAAAGAGTACCCTCTTCATATTTATATATAAAGAAAAAAAATTGGATGGAGTGAGGAGAGTTAGGCTTCAATTTCCTTATTCTTTGTGGAAAGGTAGACTAGTTGAAAACATATGTTCACATTAGCAATACTATTTTTTCCAAAATATCCCTTATGGAAACTTTATGGGATTGAATTAATATTATAGATATGTTATGCACATTATTGTGTATTGTGTATCAGTTTGTGTAAGGAAAACATATTCTTTTTGTCGGGATTGGGAGAGAGAGAGAGACTGAGGGCTTAACACATTAGCCCCCCTTTTCCTCCTTCATGCCCTTTAAGGATGTGGAATATTTCCTATTGCTTTTTTCCCGCTTCTTTCCTCTCACCTATCTGCCTTGCAGAGTGATGTCTCTGACAACTAAGGGGGATGGGGAAAGCATGATTTTTGGAGTCGCCATCTAGGATTCAAGGCCTAAAACCCTATTGTGGAGCCCAATTCCGATTGAGGGATCGAGGTCAAGTACGGAGTTGGATTCCAATGAAATGATGGAATCCCCAAATTTGACTTCATATTTTGGTCTCTTTCAGAGATAGAAGTCTGTGTCAGGTTACGAGTATGGGAAGGTGTTAGGCACCCACCTCGCCCGGAATTTCCGATCTTTCTACCAGATGCTTGGATTTCGAATATTCTCTGCTGAGAATTTTAACAACCTAAGCCAACATGGAAGTTGTGAAACTTATGTAACACACACATAGAATATATATATATATATATATTCTATGTAACATTACATGTAACATTATTTACATGAAATAATGTAACACACACACACATAGAATATATATATATATATTGCATGAAATGATTGAAAAAAAAAAAAAACTATTAAAGCATCACATGTAATAATACATAATCTATATTAAAATCACGTAAAATGATAAAATTTACATAAAATGATAGAAAATACAAAACCAGGCGGAATATTTGCAAGATTGTGAAACTTATTGGTTCAAAGCAGAATTTAAGTAGGGCTTCCGTACTAACCTGAAATGGATGAAACGAGCTTCTGAAACTAGGGCAAGGCTTCCATACTAGGGTGTCCACTTCAACGAGCTTTGAAAGATTAGCTTTGAAATTCCCCAGATTTTTATATTTTTTTCTATCTCTCTCTCTTTCCTTTTTTTTTTTTTTTTAGGTCGTTTTAAACAGGGATTTTTCTCTCTCAGGATTTCTCCCCCTCTCAGAATTTTTCAACCTCTTTCAAGGTGACCCCAAGTCACCTATTTATAGTAAAAATGAGACATCCGTAAAGAATTCTTACAGGGAGATGGTATGGCTTACCATCTCCGTGTAAGGGTTGTACCCATGGTAAGGCTTACCATCTCTATGGAAACCATTTCTTGTATCCGTGGAAATCAATAGAGTGGGCAACTAGTTGGTAGCCTGGGCGACTATAGGCTTAGGCGGTTGCAGTTGATTCATCAGTTGAGGGGAAGGCTGGTAGGTTTGGTTTGGTTCGGGTTGGTTTGATTTGGTTTGGTTTTTATTCTGGTTTAATGGGTTCAAAGTTTAAATAGGTAGTATGGCATATCTGGGTATCCGTTTTTCCATGCAAGATATCAACGGGACGTATTTTTGAATACTCTCCAATGATACGGGATTCGAGCATATCATTAAGCTCGATTGTCGTATTCTAGAAAAAGGTATCAATGACCACTTTTGGTCACCCTTCCCACATCGTTTAACAATATCGGGCTGAACTTCTGACCGATCTTACACTCAATTATACTCCGCAAGATCTTGCATAACGACTTTAGGTTGGGACAACTGGGATTAGCTGGAATAGTCTGGACTTGTGCCGAAAATTGGATTTCTTTCTGAAAAAGAGAATATATGTTCTATCATTACCCATAATTCATCATCGCCAAGGGGGGACAAAATTTGGTGTCTACAGAATACCCCTCTTTAGCCGAGACTGTGCAACAGCCGAAGGGCAAAGAAAAGAACAACAAAATTTTGTCACCCTAGAGCATGTAGTGCTGATATACTGCTCAGGAATAGCAGAGGTTCAATGCAAAAGGCTAGTGATTAAACCATTGGCTGTAAAATTCGACGAAAACAAGAAATTAATATGAGGGTATATCCAGTTGACTAGTATCGGTATACCATACCACTTAGAACTGGATCATACATGAAATGTCTTGGACTTGACTGAAAATGTGTGCATGATGGAATTATCATAAAGTATAATTATATCCTAATGAGGAAGAGAATACGTACCTGAGAGACAACTCTCTAGGGAAATTGTAGGTACATTGTTCTTATAACGTACCTCAGCTCTTTTGATCAAACTGACATTTTTGTGGCATTTCTTGATACTTCTGATCAAACTAATATCTTAACACGAAAATCGATAACGAGATTAATATTTTTCAATGTTGTTATGGAAACGAGGTTCTTGTCTCAGTATTAAAATTGACACTTTCTGGCACTATTGTGGAGATGACATTCTTATTATATCATATGGCAAATGCAATTGGCGCTTTCTGTCACTGTTGTAGGAACGATGTTCTTTTCGCGGCACTTTGACACTGAAGTTACACTTATGGCACTGTTGGGGGAAATGTCATTCTTGTACTGGCATCTCAAAAATGGAATTGGCACTTTTTGGTGCTATTGCGGAAATAACATTCTTATTATGTATTTCAGTACTGGCACCGGTACTTTTTGGCGTTGTTGCGGAAATGTCATTCTTATAATGGCATTTTGGCATTGGAATCAGCACTTTATGGCACTGTTTCAGAAATAAAATTCTTGTTATATATTATAAAATAAATAAATAAATTTATTCTTGCCCAAAGTTAGGGGGGACAAGTAAGGGAAAAATGTCATTTCCGCAAAAGTATAAGAATGCTATTTCTGAAACAATGCCAAAATTGAAAGTGCAAATTCCAGTGCCGATATATATATATATATATCTTTTCTTTTCTTTTCTTTTCTTTTCTTTTCTTTTTTTTTTTTTTTTTTAGATTTTTTTTTTTTTTTTATATCTTACTTATACGGATTTGGTTTAACATTTACCAGATCCATGCAAGCTTACATGTGTAACCTTACGCGGATTTGGTACGGTGCCCCCATTTGCCTATGGGCCATTGTGCCATAAAACTCTCCTCCCTCATTTTCATGTGAAGCTCTCTCTCTCTCTGGTGTTAATTTTCAATATTACAAATAAACCCTTTTATCTATTTGAAATTCCAACTACATCCATCATCTCTTGATAATTTCTAATAGACCCCTTAAACTGTTGGAAATTTCAATTAGCCCCTTCATCTTATGAACTTTTCATATAAGCCCCTTTAACTTTTAAATTTTTCAAATAGACCCCTCAAACTTTTATAAATTTCATAGACCCTTTAATTTATGGAAATTACAATTTAACCCCTGAAATTTTTGGAAATTTTGAATCATTCCCTCAAACTTTTAAAAAATTTATATAGACCCATTTAACTTTTGGAAATTATAATTTGACCCTTAAACTCTTTGAAATTTCAAAGGTCTCCCTCAAACTCTTGGAAATTACAAATAAGACCCTTATGTCCTCAAGTGGAAAAAAGCATGCTTGATTCGGGAAATATGGTCACCCTTTGGGCGATCCAAATTATCCATAAGTAAAAGTCTCATGGTATATTGGTACCATTTTATAGGATGTTGGCCACCACATACGCAACACTGCATGAGCAAATTGGATGAAGGGAAGTTCATTACTTCACTTAACTTTCCCATGTGCAATTATGTCTTAACTAACCCATCATATTTTTTTTTTTTTAGGCCAAATATGTATCTTATGCAAAAGCTAATGTGAACACATTCCTTATGTATGTGTAAAACATCATTTGATATGACAATGGGTTCTTTTCATGCATTATGCTTTATGATTATGCTGAATGTGAGATCACCATTTAGCTTTCTCTCTTAATTTCTAAACTTATTATGCAAACTTATTGGACAACTAATGATGAAAATATAATGTCCCATGATCAAGCATTATGTGTATGCATGTGAACTTATGGCCCTTTCTTGTGATTTCTAAATTCTGGTTATTATTATGCATATGAATTTACCAGCCAGAACCATCATATAAAAGATATGGGTCGCCTCACCAAGTGTACAAATGGTACACAACGCTTTGTCCAAGTATTAAGGAGAGAATCAAGCTAGCTAGTTCTGGCTTCGTTGCTCATTTAGACATGCGTGGTTTAGACTTTTCCTTGACCCGTATTTTGGCTGAGAGATGGTGGCCAAGCACCCACACCTTCCATCTTCCACAAGATGAAATGACAGTCACTTCCTTGGATTACCATGCTCTTATAGGCATCAAATTTGGGGGAACCTCTGTTTTTGTGGACAATTATTCTTTCTATACTGAAGTGATCAGTTCCCTTCTAGGCTTTGAAGTTACCAAACTACTAATGCTTCCATCACAGTTGAGGGACAAATGGGATAAAGTCAAAGTGAGTGTCAACTCCACTTCTGAACTCCAAGATCAATTGGCAAGGTCTTTTCTGATATATCTACTGAGCCAAACCTTCATAAGTGACAGCTTAGATAGGATTGATCTCCGCTATGCATATTTCTTTGAAGATTCCGAGGAAGCCCAAGAATATAATTGGGCCGAACTTGCCTATGATCATTTCATCTCTATGTTGGATACTTTGGCCACTGGAAATCAAAATCTCAAAGGTTCTGCTGCCTCTGTACTTCAGGTATGTTGAGTGTTTTTCCTTGAGCCTTTTCTCTCTTATATACTATTTTCTCTTATGTCTTTTCTCCTTTAATCAGGTTTGGACTTATGATCACTTGTACTTTGGATGCCCTCAACTGTTACAAAATAAATCAGATTCCTTTACATATGCTTCTCAATGGTCTGGAAAAAATCCAAAGGGTAATTCTGAAGTGTAGGCCATTCCCATTCTCCGTAGCGAGTTGAATAACTTGCCTCGGGTATGGATCTTCCATTTTTTTTTTTTTAATAACAAACTTCCATTATATAGGTAAATTGGAATCCATTGAGAATGTGAAATATCCTGTGGATAAATGGTTAAGAGAGGTACTCCACTTAACCTTGTGCAGTCATCTTTGAAAGACCCAGAGGCCGAGTCTGTATCTTGGAGAGAGGGTGTCGGGACAATGGTTTGGCAAACAATTGGTCCCCTACTGCTCCACCAGTGTTGATGCATAACCCAAGGCTCCTTGCAGGTGCATTGTTGGAAGAAGAAAAGGCTGGACGACAAGCTATACAGTTTCTCGATCCATCAGTTACTTATTGAGAATATATTATGAGAGAAACCGTCTGTGCTCTGCTTACTTCTCGAGGCCCTATGGTAGGAATGATTCTCTTCTTCTTTTTTTTTTTTAATTATTATCATTATGTGATTCTGATGTTACTGATTTTTAATAGTATCCTAGTTATTTTGCGGCTCCTAGTAGTGAAGCTTCCACTCCCGGTGTCCCTCCTAATGAATTGCCTCCACATGCCTCTTTGAGTTTGCCTTCTGATTGTTCAAGCCATCGTCATACGGAGCCCGGGACACTCATCTTTGTTTTTCCTGGAAACAGTGTCATAGATGATCGCTATCCTTATCTGATTCATTTACAGGCCCTAAAGACTCTTGATTATGAACTGGGTCTTCTGCCTGCATTTGATTTTGTATGCCACTTTTTCTTATTTTTATTTCTATTTTTTTTATTTTTTTATTTTTTTATTTTTTGAAACAGTTGGATTCTAAGCACAAATCAATCCGGCGGACTATCAGTAGTCTCAATGATCCATATATTGATTTATCTGTGGTATGCCAAGATCAGGTAATCTCCCTATGACAGTCTTTCTCTTCTCTTGATCTTGTGCTAAAATCACCATTAATGCAAGGAAAAACAATGGACACTCAACAAACTGAGATCACCAATCTTCGAAGGAAAGTAACCCTTTTGGAAGAGAAATTGGCACATTTTGGAATAAGCCCTAATGTAGCTTCTGTCCCTTCGGCTACTGATGAAGTAGGGATGAATGGAATTGGAGTGGATCTGAATGATATTGCTTTTAGCATTGGTGATGATGATGGTATGAGGACTTACTCCAAAAATTTGAAGAACGAAACACTGGGACATAATCAAGATCACAGTAGAGGATGTTTCTTTTTTTGTTTGTTTTGTTTGTTTTGTTTGTTTTGTTTGTTTTGTTTTTTTGTTTTCTTTTTTTTAGAGTTAGAATCTGGACAAATGTTTGTATATATCATGCATGGTCGTATGGATGCAATGGATGATAGTGTTTTGTTATGTTATAATAATGTTGTTTCCTTTGTTTAGGTTATGCACGATTCCATGTGTTTTTTTTTTTTTTTTCACTACTCATATGTAGATAGAAAAGATTAAATTTATTTCAACTCCAAGCTTAGGTTTACAACAAACAAAAAACCAAAAACGGCTACATGGAAGTACAATAAACCAAAGAACTAGATCTTCAACTGTCTTCACTTAGCTGCTTGGAACTCTTTCTTCTAAAAGATCTTAAGCCAGCTATCTTTGCCACAAATCTGCTAGTAGATCTATGACACCAGTGAATATTTCCTCCGGGGGAAAAAAGTTCACCACTTCTCATGGATCTGTTTGAGGTAATTAATATTGTCGCAACATATGAGTAGGTAGATAAAATGACATGTGAGTCAAACCCATTAGCCTAACATAATTTCATTTTGGGGTATTCTTAATAAGATTCTTGATTGGCGACCACTAACAGGTCCATCTGATACTATCTTTAGTTTTCTCTTGAAGGTACTCCTACCAATTAGAGATTGAACGGAATTTTGAAATTTCCCTCCTTGTCTGGTACTGGATGGATGTCAGCTTACTATGTTAGAAAGACATTAACAGTTGTAGTTTCTTAGTTAACCAAAGTTGGAAAGCAATAGGACACCCCATGTAATGATTTGTACCAAATCGCCCAGAAATGACCATCTGGTCAAGCCCTTTAAGTGTTTCAGTCAAGATTGTGGGAACAATGTCACAACCTTCTCGAAGTTGTAACACTACGTTGATTATGGTAGGAACAGCTCCACATCCAGGGTAACGTAACAAGTATCTTGCTATCATGCAGAACAATAGGCATTACCTCTATGCCACTGATCCATTCTTTCCAAATGTCTGAATTGAGAAAAAGCTTTGGCTACTTCATAGATTTATATCTTCTCAAAAATCATGAACTTCTTCATTTCCTTTCTATTCCGTCTAGGGTAATGTAACAAGTATTGTGTTATCATGCAGAATAGATAGGCATTACCTCTACGCCACTAATCCATTCCTTCCAAATGTCTGAATTGAAAAAAAGCTTTGGCTACTTCAAAGATTTCTATCTTCTCAAAAATCATGAACTTCTTCATTTCCTTTCTATTCCATCCAAAGAATTCATGTATATCTTTGGTGTAGTCCTCTTGCAAAGTATGATGAAAAAGCTTCCCTTTGGATGGAGAGAGCAAGCAAGCTCTGAATTCTTCCAAAGTTGGACATATTTCTACAGACCCAAATTTGAACACATGCAAGTTACAATCCCAATGCTTGGGAGCCTTCTTCAAAAAATTGTGGCATAATTCCATGCAGTGTATCCGACTAAGAACCTGAAGATTTGTGTCTTCCAGTAGCCTAGAATCATCCACATTCATTCTTATAGTCCAACTGCGTACAGTCTCGTCTAGAATATTTTCACGGGGATAAGTCATAATTGACTTGTTCCTGGATGATACAAGCGAACAACTTGATCAAAAAAAGTGAACTAAACATATACATGACATATCAACAAGATCACACATATTTATGATCTACAAGAAGGTACTTCTGATAGGAAAACATTTTATGGACCAATAAGTTCCTCATTATAATCCCAATTTGTACACTGAAGATAGGATATCGAAGCTAAAAGGTGAACAAAAAGAACCACAAGTGGGGAATGATCTGACATGTGATTGATAATGTCAAGTGGTGGTTTTTTGTAGACCATTAATGATGGAGAAGTTAATTACAAAGGAAAACAAGTTGACCAGTAATTAAGGTGCCAAGTTGTCACACCCCGTTCACACAGAACCGGACTGGTGACCGGGTTAACCCAAACCTGCCAGGATCATCTGATACAGTACCCCACCACAGCATACCCACATCTAAGATAAGTGTTCAAAATTTCAGCGGAAGACTTAAATTACCTGTAAATATCCCCAATATACTTGATACCCAAATTGTAGTATATAGCTAAATACATGTGGACCCATAGGTATGATATTTATACAAAAAGAATAACATGCATCAAGTACACAAAAGGGGAGGTCATCAAAAAAATCAAAAAGCAAAATCATGTACAGTGTCATTACTGTGGTCCTGCAGCACAGCCCTCGCACATGCAATCAGCACCGTGCTCACACTCCTCAGGGACCCACCAATACTCAATAGGAAACTCGACAGTGGGGCCCGACTCCTGATCTTCAGGCGGGTGACCTGAAAAATCATCTAAAAGAGATGCGCACGTGGGATGAGCTCACTAGCTCAGTAAGTGAAAAGAAAGACCACACAACAATCACATCCATATGCACTATATGCTTTGCAATTCATTTTAAATCTTATCCACCTAAACAACATTACTAAGTCTTTGGTTATGTGCTACTTACAACCACAGTGCATGTATGTCCCGGGTACAAGCCGTGAACTCTATCCCATGATACATCCATAGGGTTGTCGGAGAAGGCCCACCGTGAGTACTCAGAAAAGTAAAGCCTGCCGACTACCGGCTCTCAACATAAAAGTAAATGACAGAAAAGTAAAGGTACTGACCCCAGTAATTTAAAAGCAGTACGATTGACCCTCTTGAATATACCACTGAGGTTGCCGACTGTCCTAATGACCAGCCGGGCATATGTCTAACCGCCACAGTGACCCAACAACCGCGACCATTGCTTCCCCCCAAGTGATAACCCAACACCTCAACCCCTGTTGGGAAGGGTTGTAGCACGGGGAATGATAATCCTAGTCCGCATGCTCCTATATGACAAAGTACGATTACATAGTGCCACCGCGTCCCATACCACAAGCCACCAATGCATTCGTTTTCAAGCCGACTATGGCGTCTAGTCTAATAATGCATCATGCACAGTAATCCAATCATTCATCACATAAGCACAACAATCATTTAGCATTGATAATGTAAAGCACAACACACATATCATAAATCATTTGTTTAGAATGCACAAGCAATGCGTGCGAACGGTATACGAGGATGACTAATCTACACATAATTTACATGATAACATGGCTAGTCTAGATACAATTTAATGATGTAAAAATAAGCTTAAAATAAAGTCAAATGTCCTCTCCCCACTTACTTGTTGGGTACAAAAGCTCACGTTCGATACGGGTGAGATCCAGCGTGAGAAACGTAAATTCTAGTGGAACCTATCATAAGAAAATGGGGTTAGCATTTCACCACCTTGGGGTCAAAACTAATAATGTTTGATGTTTAAATCATGTTAAAATCATAAAAGAGGGTTGCCCGTCCATTTTGGGCCCATTCGGGCTCAAAAATCCAACTGGGGGGCCAACAGGTGGGTCAGACAGCCCACCTGTCTTCGCCCACTGGTCTTCACAGGCAGGCCGGATAGCCCGCCGGTCTTCGTCCATCAATGGGAACTGAGGTGCTGCCCCCTCAGGCGGGCGGCTTCGCCCGTCGGTCTTCGCCCACCTGTGGGGGCAAAAATTTGTTTTCTTCTTTAAAACGTTCCTCAACCTTGGAAAAATCAAATGGGGTTGTTCCAATCACATTTTCCACACATCTAAGGTCTTATAAGATGATTCTAACCTAGATCTAAGTTAGATTTAAGGATTGAAAAGCAATCTTACCTTCTTTGCTCAAAAACTCTTCCAAAACCCCCAAATCACCTCTTAACTCAAGAAATCTCCAATGCTTCTCAAATCTAATAAACACTTCTTTAAACCTTCAAAATCAACACATAGACCATCTATTAAACCTTAGATTCATCATCATAAGTGGGATTAACAAGATCACAAGGAACTCTACCCAAATCAAGGGTTTCACTTGGGGTTTGGTGAAAATTTAAGAAGTATAGCTTTCGCTCACCTCAAATCGTAGGTCTCGTGTTGGGGATCACTTTTTCGGTGCCGGAATGAGAAGATCAAACCTCCGCGTCACTTAAAATCATTTCTTCCTCCTTTTTCTTTCCCTTTCTTCTTCTTCATTCTCTTTTCTTCCTTTCTTTTCTCTCTCCTCTTTACTCTTCTCACCAACTCTTTAATGCATTAAATGAGAAAAATGAAAAACACAGTAAGTACTATTTATACTTAGAGAATATCTAGTAACCACATGGGTGGGTCACACAGGTGGGCGGGTTCGCCAGCATATGACCGCCCACCTGTCGGTCGAAACTTAGCCAAACAATTGAGATTTCGATTGAATTCGACTCTCGATATGTATCTCACTCTCGGTACGAGATATATAATACGTATACACTTTAGGATATGACTACATACTAGCATTACCCGTACATGGCCTTATGATACATGCATGTACACGGCTTGGGTACACCCGTCTCCTCTAGCACTAAACTGGGTCAACTGTGTAATTAAATCAGGTTTTAAAAGTAGGATATCACATTTACCCCCCCTTTTTAAAAATTTTATCCTCGAAATTGCTGTACCTGGTTGTTCGAAAAGATGAGGGTACTTGGCTTGGATTTCATCCTCTTTCTCCCTAGATGCTTCTTCAAGTGAATGATTAGCCCATCGCACCTTTACGAAGGAAATGGAGCGGTTGCGAAGGGTTTTCACTTTTTGGTCCAAGATTTCAGCTAGCTGTTCTCTATAGGTCATATCAACTTCTAGATATTCTGGTTCCATGGGTAACACATGCGATGGATCGTGAACATATCACTTTAGCATAGATACATGGAATACATTATGAACATTTCTGAGCGAAGGTGGAAAAGCAAGAATGCAGGCTACTGAGCCAACCCGAGTCAAATTCTCAAATGGGTCAATGTATCTCGGGCTCAATTTACCCTTTCTATAGAACCTATGCAACCCTTTAGTAGGAGAAATCTTGAGAAACACCTTTTCTCCTGCTTGAAACACAATGTCTTTCCTGTGGGTGTCTGCATAGCTCTTTTGACGTGACTGAGCTGCCTTAATCCTTTCTCGAATAACATCGACCTTGTCACATGTCATCTGTATCATTTCGCGTCCTAACATTCAGCGTTCGCCTACCTCATTCCAATACAGAGGAGTTATACACTTCCTACCATATAATGCCTCATATGGAGCCATCTCAATTGTAGCTTGATAACTGTTGTTATAGGCAAACTCCATAAGGGCTATATATTCTTCCCAACTACCACACATTTCCATTGTACATGCCCTGTGCATGTCTTCTAATATCTATATGGTTCGCTCTGACTGACCATCAGTCTGTGGGTGAAAAGTAGTACTCAAGTTCACTTGTGATCCCAAAGCACACTGGAAACTTTTCCAAAATCTGGAAGTGAACCTTGGGTCCCTATCTGACACAATGCTCATTGGCTCTCCATACAAACGCACTATGTTATCCATATAAAGTTGTGCTAAATTGGCCATAGAGAATTTGGTCTTGATGGGAATGAAATGAGCAGTCTTAGTAAGCCAATCAACTATCACCCAAATCGCATCCATCCCCTTAGGTGTGCGTGGTAGTCCGGTGACAAAGTCCATCGTAATCCTATCCCACTTCTGGTCCGATATTGGGAGTGATTGAAGAGTACCATAAGGTCGATGCCTCTCAGATTTTACTTTTAGGCATGTAAGGCAAGTCGCCACATATAGGGCTATTGTGGTTTTCATGCTTGGCCACCAGTAGTTTTGTCTGAGGTCCTTATACATCTTTGTACTTCCTGGGTGGAGTGAGTACTCAGAGCTATGTGCTTCCTGCACTATCTTGTCTTGTGTCTCCAAATCATCGGGCACACACAACCTACCTCGAAACAATAATGCCCCATCACTGGCTAAAACGAAGTCAGGGTTATTCATTGTTTGCTCTAGAATCTTAATTCTGATCCGTTGTAACTCAGGATCCAAAGACTGTTTCATTATCGCCTCTTGCCTAATAGACGGGTGCACCTGTAGAGCTGCCAAGGATACAGTTAACCATTTAATGTCTTTTGGTTGATGTTCAAGCTCTACGGTTGCTCCTTCATATAAGAGAGTTTCATCCATTAGCAACGCTTCTTGTACGAGTGGTGGGCTAATAGCTAAGTATGAGAGTGACACAGTTTGTGCCTTCCGACTCAATGCATCTGCCACTACATTAGCCTTGCCAGGATGATACTGAATGTCGCAGTCATAATCCTTCATGAGCTCAAGCCATCTCCTCTGCCTCATATTCAAATCTCTTTGGGTGAAAAAGTACTTAAGACTTTTGTGATCACTATATATCTCGCACTTCTCCCCATACAAATAATGTCTCCAAATATTTAGAGCAAAAATGACTGCGGCTAGTTCCAAGTCATGAGTGGGGTAGTTCTTCTCATATTCCTTTAGTTGTCGGGATGCATACGCTATCACCTTACCGCGTTGTATGAGAACACAACCCAACCCGACCTTTGAAGCATCAGTGTAGACTGTCATTCCACACGTGCCTTCAAGGATGGTCAACACAGGGGCTGACACCAACCTTTTCTTCAATTCCTAAAAACTCTTCTCACATTCCTCTGTCCATTCAAATTTTACCGCCTTTTTGGTTAACTTAGTCATTGGTGCTGAGATGCGAGCAGAATTCTCAATGAAGCGACGGTAGTACCTAGCTAAACCCAATAAACTTCTAATTTCTGTAACGTTCTTGGGGTTTTCCCACTCTACTACTGCTTTCACCTTATCAGGATCCACCTTGATTCCATCCCTAGACACTATGTGTCCCAAGAATCCAACTTGCTTAAGCCAAAATTCACACTTACTGTATTTGGCAAACAATTTTTGTTCTCTCAGCCTCTGTAATACCATCCTCAGGTGTTGAGTATGCTCCTCTTCCATCTTAGAGTAGATCAAGATGTAATCAATAAAAATAATTACCCATTTATCTAGGACATCGTGAAATACTCGATTCATTAAATCCATGAATGTTGCCGGTGCATTGGTTAATCCAAAAGATAACACTAGGAACTCATAGTGACCATACCGAGTCTTGAAAGCTGTCTTGGGTATGTCACCGCTCTTTATCTTGAGCTGATAATAGCCTGATCTAAGGTCTATCTATGAAAATACATTTGCACCTTATAGTTGGTCAAACAAATCAACAATGCGTGGTAATGGATACCGGTTCTTAATTGTTAGTTTATTCAATTCCCAATAATCGATGCACATACGCAAGCTGCCATCCTTCTTCTTGACAAACAATACAGGGGCACCCCAAGGTGAAACACTTGGGCGAATAAACCCCTTCTCCAATAATTCTTGCAACTGCACCTGTAACTCCCTCAATTCGGTTGGTGCCATCCTATATGGAGCTTTTGACACTGGAGTTGCTCCAGGAATCAAGTCTATGGCAAATTCTAACTCTCCATCAGGTGGTAGATGCATCAGATCATCTGGAAAGACGTTAGGAAATTCTTTAACTACCTCTACCTCTTCTAGAGGTGTAACATTTGCATCAACATCAAGTACCGATGCTAAGTAACCCAAACATCCACTTTCCAACAACTTTACCACTTGAAGAGCAAAGATGAGGATCACTCAAGAGAACAAATACATAATGTGGATCATTATAAAAAGAGGGGTGGTTAAGCCATGGAGAAATGAATAGGAGGAAATCTCCAAACATGACATCTACTAGCATGTTGCAAAATAGAAGAGTAACAAAGGAGTATAAAGCATGGCAAGTGAGAAGTGATGGAAAGCCTCATAAGAATTTTCTCAAGTGGGGTAATTGGTGTCAAATGGTAGAAAGCCCACAATTTCAATGTGCAAGTTCAATCAAAGAGAATGAAAATCCCATAAAAGTGTAGAACTTGAAGCTTACTTGTCAATGATAGTAATACCTATCATTATACAACCAAGAATATGTAAAAATTTCTATTATGACATTGAGGTGCAAGGAATGAGAGAGATTCAAAGTTGTTCACAAGTATAGATTCAAAATGTAAGTCAAATATCATTGCACCAACAATTAATGGTAAGTGATTCAAAATTGTTCCCAAGTATGGAACGAAGTGAAAAGAATCAAAGAAACCCCAGAATTTTTTTTTCAAGAAACCTAACACAAAAGAGATGGATTTTCGTAGAAATGAGATGGAATTGCAAACATATACAAGTTTCCATGATCTTTCTAATAATGTAAGTGCAAGTCAAGGATAAGAAATCCCATTTGAGCTGTTAGTTGGGGAGAAAAGAGAAGAAATAGAAGAAAATCCCAAATTGGAGAAATTAGGGCACGGTTTGGGATTTTCTCTCATAGATTGGGTAGTAAACCCAAAACTATGAATGAGTCACAAAGGAAGCATCATATCCTCATGGAATGAATATTCTATGGAAAGAAACATGAAAAAAATCAAGTTTTGGGAAGTATAAATGGATTCAACACCCAAAATATATGTTCCAAGAAGAGAAATGGAGAAGAGACTTACATGAGAGTGAAAGACGCTTGAATCTTCCGAAATCCGTGGAATTGTTGAGTGAAATCGTGAGTGGATGCGCCAAGTAACCCTCCAAAATCACCTTGAGTTGAGCCTAAGAGTAGAATATAAGAGAAATGAAGATTAAAGAGGCTAAAAGCCCCTTTAAGTCTGCCTCGGGTTGGACCGATGGGCCCCGACCTGAGCTGCCCACCGGTGGTCGCCCGCCGGTTGGGAAAATAATAATAATAATATGAAATAATAATTAAAAAAAAATCAAGCGGGACCGCTGTCCTACTTGTCGAAGCGCTAGCACAGTACTCTCGGGGCTAAGCTGCGGCTGGATGCAAGACATCATACACTACAATACCCCATTTTTTGGGATATGATTATGTGGCCAGGTTGAAAGTTTAATGTCAATCTAAGAGTGTCTGAACCATAAAGTGAAATTGATTTCGTGGGCTATGTCATAGAATGAGAAATAATTATGTGCTTATGTAAATTCTAAGGTGCTTAACCAGTGTTTGTGTACAGTATGATCCAAATGCAAGGACACGATGGTACGCACTAGATTCGGTAGCAATGCTTGAGGAACCTCATGTGGTCCTCGTCCTATCGGTCAACCACAAAATCCTTGAAGGTCCTACTCTGTGGGGCAAACCCCACTCCCACAACCTCAAGAAACCCTTAACCAGGGTGTGGCACAAAGGGACCCACCTTTGACCACGCTTCCGGATCCTCCACCTGTCATCACTCCAAGTGATGTTGCAACCATAGTCCAGCAGTCACAACAAGCCTTCCAACAACAAATGCTCTAGTAGCAGTACGCATTTATGGCTGCTATACAGCAACAGTTAGACCTTCCTCAACCCGATCAACATCCTCGGATAATTACTCCACAAGGCCCACCTGTAGGGTCTAGTATGGGACCACAAACTGGAGGAGCACCACTTGATATGACACCACATGAGCAAGCCGGAGGTACACCTCCAATCCGCTCAGCACTCCTCCATATATGGTGCCCCCTCCGTATCCTTACTATCCAGCATATGCACCCAATTACCGGTCGACGAAAAATACGACAAGGGTAGTGGAATCTTTCAAGAGGAACTTGCCACCTGTATTCTCTAAGGTGGGGAGTGATCCTCTAGAGCCGGACCAGTGGATCCAAGAGCTGAAAAAGATATTTGAGGTAGTTGAGTGCAGTGAGGCACAGAAGCTTATTTGTGCAGGGCTGCAACTCAAGAATGAAGCCAACTCTTGGTGGCAAGCTTTTAAGCTTATATTGTTTACTACACATTCGGAACCCACATGGGAGTAGTTCAAGGAGTTGTTTTTGGCAAACCATTACCCTTGTAGCTTCAGAGACCGTAAAGAGACGAATTCATGGCCTTGACTCAAGGGAATAAGACTATCCTTGAGTATCAGCAGCAGTTTGAAAGCTTGTTCCATTTTTCCCCTAGGCATATGAGGTCAGCTGAAGAAAAGGCTGCAAGGTTTCTGAAGGGATTTAAGGCATCTATTGGGTCAGTGCTCGAGGTCTTAGATTTGATAGATTATGGCCAGATTGTGCAAAAAGCTAAAACCATGGAAGATAAGCAGAAGGGAGAACAATCCTCACACCTGGATTGTGGAAGAGGACTAATCCATTTCCGGACATGGTCAACTCATCCAAGGTATACCGTGGGTCGTATAGCTTTAGGCCTACATATAGACAGCCCTATAGGCCATCTGGCTACCTTCCTCGACCAGTTGGTGGTCCGAGCTCTACATCTTTTTGCCCGAACACTACTACGGTGCCTACAGTCACAAGGCCACCCCATCCCCCATCTACATCAGGTCAAGTACAAAGGGGCCCTACCCCAGTTTCGGCGTCACAGATCCATTGCTTTAATTGCCACTCTTACGGGCATTTTTCCAAAGACTGTCGAGTCAGACCAGCCTTGCCATCCAGTCTATGTACAGACCTCCCTTAACTCGGGGGAATCAATCGTAAGGAAGAATGTATGCCTTATCAACTGAGGAAGCTGAGGCCAGCACAGAAGTGGCAGCAGGTACATTTTAATTTAAGATTTTTCTTATGCTGAATTTTGATGACCTGCTATACTTATATGCATTGTTGCACTAGGTGTTACCTCTGTTGGGTATACCAGCCTATGTCTTGTTTGATTCAGGAGCTACACATTCGTTCATATCTAAGAGATTTACTAAGAAACTTAGTATGTCGCCCAGGACACTAGATCATGAGATGATTGTTAGTATGCCTACAGGCAAAGTTACACAGTTGAAGGAGGTGTATGGGTCGTGCCCAGTGGAAATCAGTGGAAAGAAATTGAATGCACAACTCATCAAATTCAACATGCAGAATTTTGACGTTATACTGGGCATAGATTGGTTATCGGCCCATCGAGCAAATGTGATGTGTGCCAAAAATTTAATTAGGATGACAAATGATGAAGGAAAAGAATTGGTATACCAAGCAGATAAAATAAAACGGGTTAGAAAGGTCCTCATCTTTGCTCTTCAAGCGGTAAAGTTGTTGGAAAGTGGATGTCAGGGCTACTTAACATCGGTACTTGATGTTGATGCAAAGGTTACACCTCTAGAAGAGATAGAGGTGGTTAAAGAATTTTTCGATGTCTTTTTAGATGATCTGATGCATCTACCGGCTGATAAAGAGTTGGAATTTGTCATAGACTTGATTCTTGGGGCAGCTCTAGTGTCAAAAGCTCCATACAGGATGGCACCAGCCGAATTGAGGGAGTTACAGATGCAATTGCAAGAATTATTGGAGAAGGGGTTTATTCGCCCAAGTGTTTCACCTTGGGGTGCCCCAGTATTGTTTGTCAAGAAGAAGGATGGCAGCTTGCGTATGTGCATCGATTATTAGGAATTAAATAGGCTAATCATTAAGAACCGGTATCCATTGCCACGCATTGATGATTTGTTTGACCAACTACAAGGTGTAAATGTATTTTCAAAGATAGACCTTAGATCAGGCTATTATCAGCTCAAGATAAAGAGCAAAGACATACCCAAGACAGCTTTCAGGACTCGATATGGTCACTAAGAGTTCCTAGTGTTATCTTTTAGGTTAACCAATGCACCAGCAGCATTCATGGATTTAATGAATCGCATATTTCATGATGTTCTTGATAAATGGGTAATTATTTTTATTGATGACATCTTGATCAACTCTAAGACGGAAGAGGAGCATACTCAACACCTAAGGGTGGTATTACAAAGGCTGAGAGAACAACAATTGTTTTCCAAATACAGTAAGTGTGAATTTTGGCTTAAGCAAGTTGGATTCCTTGGACACGTAGTGTCTAAGGATGGAATCGAGGTGGATCCTGATAAAGTGAAAGCAGTAGTAGAGTGGGAAAACCCCAAGAATATTACAGAAATTAGAAGTTTCTTAGGTTTAGCTGGATACTACTGGCGCTTCATTGAGAATTTTGCTCGGATCTCAGCACCAATGACTAAGTTAACCAAAAAGGGGATAAAATTTGAATGGACAAAGGAATGTGGGAAAAGTTTAAAGGAATTGAAGAAACGATTGGTGTCAGCCCCTGTGTTGATCATCCCTGGAGGCACAGGTGGAATGACAGTCTACACTGATGCTTCTAAGGTCGATTTGGGTTGTGTTCTCATGCAACACGGTAAGGTGATAGCATATACATCCCGACAACTAAAGGAATATGAGAAGAACTACCCCACTCATGACTTGGAACTAGCTGTAGTCATTTTTTCCCCAAAGATTTGGCGACATTATTTGTATGGGGAGAAGTGCGAGATATACAGTGATCACAAAAGCCTTAAGTACTTTTTCACCGAAAGAGATTTGAATATGAGGCAGAGGAGATGGCTCGAGCTCATGAAGGATTATGACTGTGACATTCAATATAATCCTGGCAAGGCTAATGTAGTGGCAGATGCGTTGAGTTAGAAGGCACAGACTGTGTCACTCTCATACTTAGCAGTCAGCCCACAACTCGGACAAGAGGAGATGCTAATGGATGAAACCCTCGTATATAAAGGAGCAACCTTAGAGCTTGAATATCAACTAAAAAACATTAAATGGTTGACTGTATCCCTAGTAGCTCTATAGGTGCATCCGTCTATTAGACAAGAGGCGATAATGAAACAACCTTTGGATCCTGAGTTGCAACGGATCAGAATTAAGATTCAAGAGCAAACAATGAATAACCCTGACTTCGTTTTAGCCAATGACGAGGCATTATTGTTTCGAGGTAGGTTGTGTGTGCCCAATGATTTGAAGATACAAGATAAGATAGTGCAAGAAGCACATAGCTCTGAGTACTCACTCCACCCAGAAAGTACAAAGATGTATAAGGACCTCAAACAAAACTACTGGTGGCCAAACATAAAAATCACAATAGCCCTATATGTGGCGACTTGCCTTACGTGCCAAAAAGTAAAAGCTGAGAGGCATCGACCTTATGGTACTCTTCAGCCACTCCCAATACCAGACTAGAAGTAGGATATGATAACAATGAACTTTGTCACCGGACTACCACGCACACCTAAGGGGATGGATGCGATTTAGGTGATAGTTGATCGGCTTACTAAGACTGCTCATTTCATTCCCATCAAGACCAAATTCTCTATGGCCAAGTTAACACAACTTTATATGGATAACATAGTGAGCTTGCACGGAGTGCCAGTGAGCATTGTGTCAGATAGGGACCCAAGGTTCACTTTCAGGTTTTAAAAAAGTTTTCAGCATGCTTTGGGATCACAAGTGAACTTGAGTACTGCTTTCCACCCACAGACTGATGGTCAGTCAGAGCGAACCATACAGATATTAGAAGACATGCTCAGGGCATGTGCAATAGAAATGTGTGGTAGTTGGGAAAAATATATACCCCTTATAGAGTTTCCCTATAACAACAGTTATCAAGCTACAATTGGGATGGCTCCATATGAGGCATTATATGGTAGGAAGTGTAGAACTCCTCTGTATTGGAATGAGGTAGGCGAACGCCGAATGTTAGGACCTGAAATGATACAGATGACATGTGACAAGGTCAATGTTATTCAAGAAAGGATTAAGGCAGCTCAGTCACGTCAAAAGAGCTATGCAGACACCCGCAGGAAAGACATTGAGTTTCAAGCAGGAGAAAAGGTGTTTCTGAAGATTTTTCCTACTAGAGGGTTGCATAGGTTCCATAGAAAGGGTAAGTTGAGTCTGAGATACATTGGCCCATTTGAGATTTTGACTCGGGTTGGCTCAGTAGCCTACATGCTTGCTCTTCCACCTTTCACTTGGAAATGTTCATAATGTATTCCATGTATCCATGCTGAAGCGATACGTTCACGATCCATCGCATGTGTTACTCATGGAACTAGAATATCGAGAAGCTGATATGACCTATAAAGAATAGTCATCCGAAATCTTGGACCGAAAAGTGAAGACCCTTTGCAACGGCTCCATTTCCTTCGTAAAGATGCAATGGGCTAACCATTCACTTGAAGAAGTATCTTGGGAGAAAGAAGATGAAATCCAAGCCAAGTACCCTCATCTTTTCGAACAACCAGGTAAGCCAATTTCAAGGACAAAATTTTCAAAAACGGGGGGGGGGGGGTAAATGTGATAACCTACTTTTAAAACCTGGTTTACTTGCACGATTGACCCAATTTAACCATGTAGGACCAGAACCAGAGAGGGTTAAGATGGGTTCCCTATGTACCATGATGGCAAGGGTAACTTTGAACACAGGTTGGCTAGACAAGTCCGAGTCAGTGCCAAAGGAGACGGGTGTACCCAAGCTGTGTACATGCACTTATCATAAGGCCATGTACAAGTAATGTTGGTATGTAACCATATCCTAAAGTGTATATGTATTATATATCTTGTGTCGAGAGTGAGATACATGCTGAGAGTCGAATTCCATCGAAACCTCAATTGTTTGGCTAAGTTTTGACCAACAGGTGGGCAGTCACAGGTGGGCGAACCCGCCCACAAGTGTGATCCACCCATGTGGTTACTAGATATTCTCTAGTATAAATAGTACTTATTGTGTTTTTCCTTTTTCGCATTTAATGCATTAAAGAGTGGGTGAGAAAAGTAAAGAAGAGAGAGAAAAGAAAGGAAGAAAAAGAGAACGAAGAAAAAGAAAGGAAAAGAAAAGGAGGAAGAAATGATTTTAAGCGATGCCGAGGTTTGGTCTTCTCATTCCGGCACCAGAAAAGTGATCTCCAACACAAGACCTACGATTTGAGGTGAGCGAAGGCTATACTTCTTAAACTTTTGCAAAACCCCAAGTGAAACCCTTAATTTGGGTAGAGATCCTTGAGATCTTGTTAATCCCACTTGAGATGATGAATTTAAGGTTTAGTAGATGGTCTATGTGTTGATTTTAAAGGTTTAAAGAAGTGTTTACAAGATTTGAGAAGCATTGGTGATTTCTTGAGTTAAAAAGTGATTTTGGGGTTTTAGAAGAGTTCTTGAGCAAAGAAGGTAAGATTGCTTTTCAATCCTTAAATCTAACTTAGATCTAGGTTAGAATCACCTTATAAGACCTTAGATGTGTGGAAAATGTGATTGGAACAACCCCATTTGATTTTCCCAATGTTGAGGAGCGTTTCAAAGGAGAAAATCGATTTTTTCCCCCACAGGTGGGCGAGCGGGCGAAGCCACCCTCCTGTAGGGGCCCGCCTGTTGGGGCAGCACCTTAATTCCAACAGGCGGCCAAAGACCGACGGGTGAACCCACCCGCCTAAGGGGGCCCGTCGGTTGAACCGGTGAGCTATCTGGCCCGTCTCTTGGAATTACAGGCGAAGACAGGTGGTCTGTCTGGCCCACTTGTTGGCCCACCAGTCTGATTTTTGAGCCCGAATGGGCCCAAAACGGGCGGGTAATCTTCTTTTATGATTTTAAACATGATTTAAATATCAAACCTCATTAGTTTTGACCCCAAGGTAGTGAAATGCTAACCTCATTCACTTATGATAGGTTTCACTAGAATTTACATTTCTCACGCCGGATCTCACTCATACCGAACGTGAGCTTTTGTACCCGACAAGTAAGTGGGGAAAGAACATTTGAGTTTATTTTAAGCTTTTTTTTTTGCATCATTAAATTGTATCTAGACTAGCCATGTCATCATACAAATTATGTGTTGATTAGTCATCCTCGTATGCCATTCGCACACATTGCTTGTGCATTCTAAACAAATGATTTATGATATGTGTGTTGTGCTTTGCATTCTCAATGCTAAATGATTGATGTGCTTATGTGATAAATGGTTGGATTACTGTGCATGATGCATTATTAGACTAGACGCCGCAGTCGGTTTGAAAACGAGTGCATTGGTAGCCCGTGGTATGGGACGCGGTGGCACTATACAATCGTACTTTGTCATATAGGAGCATGCGGTTTAGGATTATCATTCCCTGTGCTATGACCCTTCCTAACAGGGGTTGAGGTGTTGGGTTATCACTTGGGGGGAAGCAATGATCGCGGTTGTCGGGTCACTATGGCGGTTAGACATACTCCCGATGGGTCATTAAGACAGCCGGTAACCTTAGTGGTATATTCATGAGGGCCAATCGTACTGCTTTTAAATTATCAGGGTTAGCACCTTTACATTTTTAACATTTACTTTTATGTTGAGAGCCGGTAGTCAGCATGCTTTACTTTTTTGAGTACTCACGGTGGGCCTTCTCCGACAATCCTATGGGCATATCGCGGGATGGAGTTCGCGACTCGTACCCGGGGCATACGCGCACTGTGGTTGTGAGTAGCACATAACCTAAGACTTAGTAATGTTGTTTAGGTGGATAAGATTTAAGATTTAAAATGAATTGCATTGCATATAGTGCATATGGATGTGGATGTTTGTGTGGTCTTTCTTTTCACTTACTGAGCTAGTGAGCTCATCCCACGTGCACACCTCTTTTAGAGGATTTTGCAGGTCACCCGCCTGAAGATCAGGAGTCAGGCCCCACAGTCGAGTTTCCTGTTGAGGATTGGTGGGTCCCGGAGGAGTATGAGTACGGTGCTGATTGCATGTGCGAGGACTATGTTGCGGGACCACAGTAATGATACCGTACAGGATTTTGCTTTTTGATTTTTTTTATGACCTCCCTTTTTGTGTATTTGATACATAAATTGTTATTCTTTTGTGTAAACATTATGCCTGCGGGCCCACATGTACTTAGCTATATACTACAATTTGGGTATCAAGTTTATTGGGGATATTTATAGGTAATTTAAGTCTTCTGCTGAACTTTTGAACACTTATCTTAGGTATGGGTATGCTGTGGTGGGGTACTGTATCCGATGATCCTGGCAGGTTGGGTTAACCAGAGTTAACTCGGTCACCGGTCCGGTTCTGTGTGAACGGGGTGTGACACATATACTTCTTTTGTGTGATTTGTGTGTGTTTTATTTATAAATATGTCTCTAGGATTGAGTCGATCCAATCACACAGATGATTCACCTTGGCGCTTGGAAATAACGAGCAAGATGAGCCAAATTCATCTTGGGGCTTAGAAATAACGAGCAAGATGAACAGATTGCTTTTAGGATAAATGCACCTTTGTTAGATCTAAGATGAAACTTAGTCTATAGTCAAACATTGAAATGTCACACCTCATTTAACCTACTTATAGCCAAATGTGAGACTTCATGCAGGCATTGTAGGGGTGACTAGGATAAATCTCAGATTAGGCGCTTAATAGAGTGACTGAATCGAAATTCGTACGGTGCTCTTTTATTTTATGAGTGACATGCCCACTTTAGTGGGAGTTGCACCATAGCATACATTTCATATTATATGCTTAATATGACCATTTTTGAGAGTGACTGAATTAATCCCTGCTTCATCACTGTGTGAGCTACTTGGATCTAACTGAGGTGATCCTACTGATACCCTCTACCTAAGACTATGTCATGAAGAGGATGCCCAATGATGCTACTTCGGCGTGCTTCTTAAGATCATAAATGATGCGGTCTAGTGGCACACGATTAGAAAAGTGGTTAAGAATAGTCGAATTGATGAGCTCAGGGAAAACTATTTAGAATTACACCCTTATTTCGTGGCTCATTGTCCAGACGACTTGTTGAATTTATGTTTCGACGTTGTCATGAGTACTTTTATGTTTTGGGGTCAACACTGCTCATCAGAAGGGATCAAGAGTGTCGAATCCAGTGTAGTTGAATCTTTTGGGGTATTATAGATTGTTTATGAATAATGTACTATGTTGGCCAGGTGAAACCTTGATATAGCACTCCTACCTTCGTACTATCTCGTTAGGTTGCACACTCTGTTTCCTGTATGTGGTAGAGATACTAGAATGGACAACTAAGTAATTCCACCCTATGTGGGAGAGTAGGAGATGTTGATTGAAATCAGGTCATGGCCTTGGTTCACATGGAGTGCCCAAATGGGGCTGACCATGGTTGGCCAAATCTCTACATATATAGAGATTTGGCCACATTATGTATAAGCTTTTGACCAAACCTCAAGAGCTCTATCTCTTTGTTTGTATTATCTTCTCTCTCTCCCACTTAAGTGTATGTATCTATAGATCTTCATTGATATCCTTAGACTTGAAAGGTGGAACTTTTTTTTAGCAAGAACTCTATCATTGACTGTTCGTGGGAAGCAACATGTACGACAACCAGATCCATTCCGCTGCGAGGAAAGCTGCATCTAGGGATGTAAATGGATATTCATAAATCCGTATTCGATTCGTGTTCGTATCCGTTTAAGAGAATCCATATTCGAAAAATCATTATCTGAAAATTATTCAAATCTGTCCAATAACTAATCGGATACGAATATGATGATTCCAATTACCAACTGATTAGTATCTGATTCGTTAAACTATCTGATGAGAATAAGATATCCCTGTCCGTCTAACCGATTAAGTGACTTTATTGGATTTTAATGCAACTGTGAAATTATTTATACGCATTTAACCATTAAGATATTTAATACATTTTGACATGATAATATAATATATTAAATAATAAATGGGATGTGAATAGTGAATATGATATATTAATTTTTAATTATAATTTATTATATATCCACCGACATGAAAAGCAACTTTCTTCATCTACTTCTTCTTTACCCAACCCAACCCAACCCAACCCAACCCAATTTTGCTCTTTGATTGTTCCAACTTCTCACTGACACTATGGGGCACTGGAGATCTAAAAAGTCTCCCACTGCAACTCTGAGAGGTGAGACCTGAATAAAACCTAAAGCTAAGACTTGAAACATTGGTCATCTTTGATTTTAAGGTTTGGAATCTCCCGCCCTCTTTTCTTTCCACGAAAGTTGCAAACAATTTATCTCATCTTTGATTTTTGGTTAGGAATTTTCCCCCTTCTTTCCAATGGAAGTTGTAGGAATCTCGTCACACCCCGACTCAACCATTTAGAATTAATGGGGTTTTGATTTTGTAATGATTGAGGGTTAGAAGCATACAAATTGTAACTCTCTCTCTCTCTCTCTCTCTCTCTCTCTCTCTCTCTCTCTCTCTCTCTCTCTCTCTCTCTCTCTCTCTCTCTCTCTCTCTCTCTCTCTCTCTCTCTATTCCGGTGACCATTCAAACCGGATAATGATTAGATTACGTGATTAGTGATCAAATTCGAAGTCGGAAGTAGTTTTCATCTCTAAACGGATATACGGTTCAATTTGAAAATTAAATTTGTAGATAGATTCGAAAACCGAACTGTCCTATCCCAGCCGAATTCAAACCATTCACATACCTACATTGAGATAACTGCATCAAGAGAATGGGCATTGTGATGTGATGGACAATGGTAGAGCTCATGGCATGTAGATGGTGATGCAAGAAAGGTTCTCTTGTAGGATTGTTTTGTCCTGAAAGCGGTAGTAGAGGTCTTCCACTGCTACCACCACAGCTCTCATGTTCTGAAGAGGGGGGCCGGGTGTTGTAGGGGTAGGGTGTGTTAAGGGGCGGAGAGTTGCAGGGGAGGGACATGCAGAGGCCAGAGGGTGGTGAGCATGGTTTAAGACACCGGAACCAGTGTTGGAATCAGACAGGGTCAATACTAACCCGATCTCAATCCAGATCCGCCCATATTGACCCAGATCAATCTCAATCCAGATCCGCCCATATTGACCCAGATCAGACAGATGCCCCCACCCCCCTCCCTCCCCCAACAATTGTCATTTAAAAAGCAAACGATTTTTTACCTTATTACCCTTTTCTGTACCGACCTAATTATACAATATCAGCCAAGAATTGAGATCGGACATGGCCATTACCAATCCAATCCTGAATCAAATCCAACTCCTCAAATCGTGGTGGGAAGGGAGGGGAGAGGCGTGAGAGAAGGGATATTTCAAAAAAGAAAAATAAAAAAAAAAAATCTGCGCTTAAATAGAGAACAATATGATCAAGGGCAAGAAAAGTCAGAAAAAGATGGTTGGTCAAACCGTTTTTCCCTATACTTTAACACAAACATTTCCAAATGCAAAGACTCTATAGCTCGTTGAATTCATTTGGTTGATAATTCCACATCGAAAGGATTGCTGGATTCATCTACTATCAAGCATCAAATTTATTCTGCAATTAATTGTCCGCGAATTGCGCAACAGTTTAGAAGTTTGATCTTGAAAAAAAACTGCTAAATCTTTTGTTTTGTAGTTACAGTTGAAATCCTCAAGAAAACCTGTTCGGCAAAGACTTGATGAATTCTCAGCAGGAACTTGGAAGACAACAGTCACAATACTATCAACAGACCGACCCTGACGGGGCATGTGACCTGAAAACACAATCAAATACAAAATGTTTTTCTAAACTACAAAAAGCATGATAAGGAACAGAAGGTTCCATATGCAGGAGCTAAATCCCCTGATAAGATAATAAATAATACCAAAAATTCTCTCTCGTCGCACATCAAGTTAGCGATTGATAGGAGCGTGCATCCGCTCTACAATCCTATTAACAGCATCGCGTGTCATCACCAGAGTGTCATGCAACAAAATGCTGTACACGTTCAAACCCTGCACTTAACATCATATCAATGAGAAATCCCAAATTAATGCTCAGATGGACCTTATCCACCAATGAGCGAACAGAAATGGCTTTGTCAGCCAAAAGAGAACAATTTTTGTATATTTGGGGGTTCGTTCTCTCATTTCTGGTTGCCAATAAATGGAATCATTTCCCATTGTCATTAATGTATGGATAATGGATTAAATAAAAGAATATTTCATTCAGAACCAATTTAACTCTTGCCTTGGAAATTAGTGAAGAGACTACTAGCTAGGCCAACTTACAATTGAAGGGAGTACGTTAACAGAGTGAAGATTCTGTGTAGATAACTTAAGCTTCTCACTGACTGGACCACCATCCACCAGCAAAACTTTCTTTGCGTTCTCCATTTGCAAGAAATCAATCACAATGTTCTTAGTCTTGTGGGTGGGCACCTCCAAATCTTCAAAAATCACAAGCTGTTCAACGATACAGTTTCTTTTGTCAGATTCATAACCGAGATTGATCCAATATAATCATCATTGATCAATAACAGCTGTAAGTGCATAAACGAAAACATTATAGGAGCTATCGTTAAGATAATGAGGAACGAGAACCTTAGTTAAAGACAGCAGAAATCAGATGTTATTGAAGTTAATGTTAAACTTCCTAACAATATTCTCAGTTTACTCTTCTACAAGAGGAGACAAAGACACCGGTTAGATAATACCAGAGAGTCGAGCCAACTAATGCATGATATAGAAATCAAAATGGACTATGTATGCCCAAGATAAACTAAATAATGAAATAAAAAAACATTTTCTTTTGAGGGTACTATACTGAAGGAAGAGGATAAGAAGGTGGACCTCGGTCCAATGGTAAGGTTGCTCCATGCCGACCTAGTTTTCGCGGGTTCAAGTCAGGAAACAACCTCTCAACAAAGCGAGGGTAAGGCTGTGTACATTATCACCCTCCCCAGACCCCACAGCAGAGGGAGCATTGTGCACTGGGTACGCGAAGACTCAAGTATAGATCCTTCCTAGAAACCCCTTCCCTAGCCAAGGGATCAGCTAAAGAGTTAGCTGAACCAAATTTACAACAGGAACTTAAAGAATAAAATTCAAAGATGTAGCACTAGCTTGTCCAGCCAAACAAGGCCATTGGACTAGCCCAAGAATGGACCAATCTGTTTAATTTTGTGTCCAATGGGTTATATGGCCGTGGGCTCAGTATTTTTTTAGTTTTCTATTGTAATGGGCCCAAGGCTTAAAGTATCGGTATCGGTCGGCCAAAATTAAGATATGTATCTGAGGGTATCGTATCATATTAGAGATACGCTAAAGATAAATGCATAGGTAACACTTTTTTATAACTTTTGCATTTAAAAAAAAAATTAAAAAAAGCTATATATAACTTGTATTATGCATAAACACTAAAATGAGAGTATCACACTAAGAATCCAAAGTTTGTAGTTAAACATAAATGTAAAATCCTTGTTCCCAACCTTGATTTTAACTTTAGTTAAAGAGAATAATGGCTGGCAGCAACTGTGGAACAAAAACCCCTCAAGAAATCATGTTTCTGAAAAATAATCCACCTTGACCATTATATGACCGTAGCACACCGTATCGGTATGTATTGGTCGATACATACCAAAATGTACATTTCGCCTCGATTTTTAATTTTCCATACAGCATCGGAACGTATCGGTGCGTATCGTATCGTATCGGTCTGTATCGTAGGATACATGTCGATACAAAAGGATTTTAAAATTTTCATGAATCGTATTGGTAGTATCATATCGGTAAGGGCCGATATCGATACGTAACGGCCGATACGGTACTATACGTACCGATACTTTAAACCATGAATGGGCCAATTCTATAAGCATAAATAGGGATTTAATGCCTATATGGGATTAGGGTCGATTTCTATTTTTATAAGTTGTATTCTCTAATATAGTAGTGTTTTGAGAAGGCTGGACAAGTTTTCTACATTTCAGCCTCTAGTTTCTATTTTGTCAAGTTCTAGAGGAGTTTCTTTTCGTCAAGAAGATTTAGGTTGTAGGGGATTCCTCATTCCATGCATGTGGGGTTTCCTATTTTGCTTATATAATTGAAGTTGTAAATAAGGGTTTTTCTTATTGACACCCATAGGGGTGTGGAATCATCTGTAAACTCTTTTGTTTGCCCCCACCTTTCTGAACATTTTTATTCCTCTCTTTGGACAGCATAGCTATTTCACTCCTGCATCTTGTCAGCATGGAAAAACGACTGCTTACCTCCAAAGTCATGGTCAGTAGGGGTATAACAGTAATCCAAGTAGTATTGGCAAGGATCCCAATTCCCACATCCCGTCCTTGGCAACTAAACCCACGATTATCATTGCTCTATGATCCCAAGCCTGAGCGATGGCAAGGGAAACAGCTGTTAAGCCACAAGAGAGGATCTCAGTTTTGCAAGTTTGCAGGATTTCAGATTGGAGAGAACATACCGGAAATAATAGTTGATTTCAGATCTGAGAACATACTAGAGAGGAGGAAAAATGTTACATGCCAACATTACCATATTAGACACATGTCACCTGTGTAGGAGTTGCTTAAATAAAGGCTGAATAAAGCTGTTAGGTAGTGTTGAATGGGTCAATTGAAAGTCTAAGAGTAGTGTTGAATGGGTCAATTGATGTTTAAGTCTAAGAGTTTGTTGCTGGTTTTTAGGAGTTTAATGTTCTAAGTTGTTGCTCAACGGTATTATTTCCAATAGAGCCGTCGCGAAGCCATGTATAAATGGCCAGGTGTTTAATACTGGAGTTATCAGAATTTTCATCAATTAATTAGAAGTCCTGTAATACATATCTATTTCACTGTGCATCCCTTATCCCCAGCTATCGACATCACTTACCTCCCATCCTTAAAATAGCACCACGGTAGAAGAGGGAGAGGTAGAGGCCGAGGTGGCGGTGGCAACCGAAGGAGTGCATAACACAGTGGTATTAGAGCAGGCAATGGACAATTCACGTGTTGATCGTTTGGAGGTCGAGGTGGGATCTTTGGCAACTGGACAAGAGTGTATCCTAAAGGAAATGCAGGAGATGTTTTCCCCTATAAACAATCGCTTCGATCAGTTAGTGACTAGCCATGGGCGTGATCAAGGTGAGAGTTCACATAATCGCAGAGGGACATGGCTTTCCAGCAACCATGTCAGCCAAGCCCCAACTGGTTTTTCAGGTTCTGTCTACCCTAAGCTCGCCAAATTAGATTTTCACCGTTTCAATGACGTAGAAGAACCGGTGATACGGATCCGAGTTTCAAAATGGGAATCGGATCGCTTATTGGGCCAACCAATCAGTTAAAATCTAAGCACAATAATCAATGGCAAAACAATTATAATATGAATTTATAAGGAGTCGAAGAATTGGTAATTAGGGAGAAAATCTAAGTGAAAAAAGTAACGTAAGATGTGGGAGGGTACTCCTGGAATAGAAAGATAAATGGGATAAAACAGAATAAGAATAAGAGAGTGGGATACTAATTGGAAAGTGAAAAAGATAAAATAACAAAGCAAGGAAATTGTGAAGTGGGGGATGAAACCTCCACTCCTGTACCTAGAGGAAACCAGAAACCTAGAAATTGACCCAGCCACCTAAACAGGGCTCCAAATCTCAAGATTTTGTTAACAGAATCGCCCTCCAAAGCTATAGTGAATCCAGCATCAAAGACATCACCAAAAAGCTTCGATCAAGTATTCTGATTCTGAAACTTTTTCAAGCAGTAGCTACTGGTGCAGTTCTTGTTCAGGTTGAATATCTCACCACAGATGAGGACTTCGAAGCTGAGCTTTTAGGGCTTAGGTCGTCTATACTCGAGGGAATTCCACCACAAATCCTAGGAAGAAAGGAGAGGTGTTAAGGGAAATGAAACTCAACAAATGAGGTTGTTCCAGTGGAGCTAAAACAAGTACTCGAGACGATTCAACTCTGTGAGCCCAATAAACAGAATAATAGGGAAAGAGGAGAAGGGAAAAAGAAAGAGGGAAAGAGATCACGGGAGTAGGAGGTATGCACTCACGGCAGCCATGGTTTCACCCAAAACATTCATTCAATTCCAAAAAACTTAGAAACTCACATCATCTTACAAAGCTACTTAAAGGGAAAAAAAAGAGCAATTAATGGAAACCAATTTAGAAACTAATCTAAATTATAAACTAAGATCTACTCAAATAATACTTGAAGCCCAAGCTAACTCTAAAAGGAATGAAATAAAATCATTCTCAATTAACTTGGTCGTCCAATTGCATCAGCTCTCCCAGTTTTAAAAAAACTCTAACTTAGACCTCTTTTGGTCAAATCTTTTTTTCCTAAACAAAGAAACTCAAATCTTGGTGGTAGAGAATAGTTTCCAAAATTGAATAACTATTTTACTTCTAAAGTGGGAATAGGTTGAATCTAAAAGGGATTGCTGTCTTTCTTATTATGAGTGATAATATAATTAAATTATATTTTATTCACTACCATAAATAAAAAGATAATTAATCATTTAATATTCTCAAATATTGTCATGTAATATTAACTCTTTAATTTGTATATAAGACCTTTCACTTTTTTAATATCTCATAATGAGCTATATGGCATATAATTTAATACTGTCTAACCCCAACTCATTGTACATATCTGTTCAGAGATTTCGTGACCATGATCAGACGTTGAAAACTATTTCAAATAAAATTTAATAAATAAAAATATTATTTTTCATATTAAAAAATAAATTTATAAACAATTTACAAAAACCGACACCGGTACTAGATTTTTGTTCGATCAAGTACAGACCTTCTTTCTCCTTGATATTCTCCAACTAAGGGCCATGGATTCCATGTTGACGATCTCATTCATTACCAACATGAGACCACGTGTCCAACATATAGATATATAGTCCATTAAATGTCAACCATTGGTTTACCAAAACACGTGATAAAACACTATAACAAATAGGATCTCTCAGGTCAAAGGTCAAGTGACTGGTATGAATCTCGTCCTCACACAACTGGCAGTAACACATGCGAGATTCTAACCATATTCTTTTATATACACACACAATATGTGTACTTCCATTTATATACCATAATCACATCCCTAGTAACATACAATGTAATGACCATATGAATAGGATGTCCAATCCTATCCCTAGGCGAGAATAATTTTGTGTGAAAACCCATGGAACAACTTACAAGCTCAATAAACAAAATTCATGCATAAATAAAAATAAACAACCTTATTAATAAATCAGTTTTTATAAACATACATATCCAATAATCTTCCACTTGTACATCAAAGCCAATCTCATATATTCTTTACACCCATAGATTTCACATGTTTCAAGAATACATTAGGTGCTAAGTCTTTAGTCATGGGATCTGACACATTGTTTACTGCGTCAATGTTCATGACAACAACATCACCTTGACCAATGATCTCCCTTATCAGGTGATATTTCCGCTACACATGCTTGTTCCTCTAATGAGGCTTAGGCTCCTTTGCTTTAGCTATTACCCACCTTATTGTTATAGTACAATTGAATAGGATCATCAACAAGCTTGGGGACAACTTCGAGATCACTCTTCTTCAACCAAACTGCTTCTTTGGCTGCTATGTATTCAGTTTCAATGGTAGAATCAATTGTAGATTTTTGTTTTGCACTCCTCCAAATAACACCACCATCTATCATGAAAATCATCGCTGACGAGGATTTTCTATCATCTTTATTGGTCTGAAAATTTAAATCTATGTACCCTATAATTGATAACTGATCTGACCCATAAACCAAGAAGTGATCCTTAGTATTTCTTAAATACTTGAAGATATTCTTGACAGCAGTCCAATGCTCACGTCCAGGGTTGGACTGATACCGGCTTCTAATCCATACAGAATAGCAAATGTCGGGCCTAATACACGACATAGCATATATGAGACTTCCCCCCACCGAAGCATAGGGAATTCTCTTCATCGCCTTAGTATCCTTTTGAGATTGAGGGCATTGAGATTTGGAGAGACTTACTCCATACCGAAAAGGAACATTTCCTCACTTGGAATTCTCCATATTAAATTTAGTCAAGACCTGTCTATATATGTGGATTGTGACAAGCCTAACATTCTTCTCTTGCGATAATCCCAAGGATGTAACTGGATTCACTTAAAGTATTTCATAAAGAATGTAGTGGACAACCACTTCTTCACTGCTTAAAGCATACCACATTATTCCCTATAAGTAGCATGTTATCTACATACAATAATAAGAAACAAACTAAACTCCCACTTAATTTCTTGGGAACGCAAGGTTCATCCATGTGTTTGTTCAAAACCAAATGTTTTTATTGTTTGATCAAAACAGATGTTCCAACTTCTAGAAGCCTATTTGAGACCAAAAATGGATTTCTATAATTTGCACACTTTGTTCTCATCAACATTTGATGTGAACCCTCTAGTTGGTGCATGTAAATTTCTTCATCAAGGAATCCATTAAGAAATGCAGTTTACACATCTATCTGCCAGATTTCATAATCAAAGTGTGTTGCGATTGCTAACAAAATCCTAATTGATTTCATCATCGCTACTGGAGAAAAGGTTTCTTCATAATCTATACCCTCTTGTTGGGTATAACCTTTATCTACAAGTCTTGTTTTGAATATTTCAACACTCCCATCCGTGTCTCTATTTCTCTTGAAAATCCACTTACATCCAATGGGCTTGACGCCTTCTGGTGGATCTATAAGAGTCCAGACTTGGTTTGAGTACATTAATGGATTTCAGAGTGCATAGCTTCCAACCACTTATTCACATTATCATCTTTGAGTTCCTTTGAATAACTGTACATATTATCATCCGTTTCAGTGGAGACCATGTGGAATTCTTCCATAGTCTTATCTTCTTCAGTAAGAAGAGTGAAATGTTCGGGTGGCCTGATAGACCTCCCACTATATCGAGGAGGCTCTTGAGTGCTAGTAGGTATAGGGTATATGCTAAATGGTTCAACTGTAGATGCACATGGCACAGGCACAAAAGTCTCTTCTTCTATAACCACAAGTTCAGTTCTTTTGAAGCTAAGGTCTCTCAGTTCTTTTGGAGCTAAGGTCTTCCTCAATAAAAGTAATATGTTTACTTATGACAACCTTTTTGTCAGTTGGGTCATAGAAGCAGTAACCACTCGTGCCTTTAGGGTATCCAAAGAAATAGCATCTATAAGTGCGAGGTTCCAACTTATCTGCTTGTTGCTTACTTTTATGCACAGGATAACCCCAAACCCTAAAATGATTTAGGTTCGGCTTACGCCCATACCACAACTTAAATGGGGTTTTAGGTACAGACTTAGATTGAACCCTATTCCGGATATAAATCACAGTTTCCAGAGTAAAACCCCATAAGGATAAAGGCAACTCATTGAGAGTGAGCATAGTCTTGAACATGTCTAACAAGATCTTATTGTGTTTTTCAGATACATCATTTTGTTGTAGCATACCGGGATTTTTCAATTGTGAGACAATCCCTTCAGAAGTAAGATATCTTTTGAACTCATATGACAAGTATTCTCCTCCTCGATCTGATCAAAGGGAATTGATGCGTTTATCTAATTGTCATTTGACTTCCGCATGAAACTCTTTGAATTTTTCAAATGTTTTAGACTTTTTACGCATTAAGTAGACATAGTCCTACCTAGAATAATCTTCAGTGAATGTAACAAAGTATTCCAAACAATATTTCCTATGAATGTTCATGGGTCCACACACATCAATATGCATAAGTTCTAACAAACCTTTGGCCCTCTTGCCTTTATTGTTAAAGGGCTTCTTGGTCATCTTACATCGTAGGCATGATTTACAAGTTGGGTAAGGTTCAACCTTTAGACTTTCTAGTGGTCCATCCTTAACCAACTTGTTAATCCTTTCCAAGTTAACATGACCTAACCTAAGATGCTATAGGTATGTAGAACTCATTGGTGCTCTTTTATGTTTCAAATCAATATTTGAAACCTCATTTATTTTCATAAAGGAATCTATAAAATACAAACCACTTTGCATATAACCAGAAATAATAAATTTATTATTCAAACGAATGGTGAGAACAGTATTATAGGAAAAAGTATAACCGTCTTTAACTAACTTAGAGACATAAATAATGTTCCCTTTAAAAGAAGGAGTGTAATAACAATCCTTTAATAAAATAGTACTAGAATCAAATTCCAAACTAAAGTCTCCAACAACCACTACCATGGCTTCAACTCCAGTGCCCATCTGTAGCCGTACTTTGTCCCTGTCAAGTCTTCTTGTCGTCTTGAACCACTACAATATATTGCAGGTGTGGACAGTGGATCCAGTATCTACCAACCATGAGTTGGATTATTCAATAGATAAGCTTGACTCATAAATAACAAGAGTAGTAAAATTACCTTCTTCAGAAGTCTCATTTGACTTCTTCTTCAAAGTAGCCATATATGCACAACAGTTCCTCTTCCAGTGGCCCTTTTTTTTTTTTTTTTACAAAAGAAGCATGGACTTTTAAGTTCTTCTTTCTTCTTCAGTATCTTCCCACCCTTGCCCTTAAGAGTGTTACTCTTATTGCCTTCTTATTCTTTCATTTATTTTTGGAAGTCGAAGATTTGACTTCTGTAGCATTGACCTCACCATTTTCCTTCTTTTGAGCTTTCTCCACCTCTTGCAACATATTGCTTTGCTTAGTCAATTCAACATCTAGTTTTTTCATGTTGAAATTGGAGATAAATGAGCTATAGGTTGAGGGGAGAGAGTTCAGAATCACATTCCTCTTATATTTAATAGTGAAGGAAGTATCCAGGGATTCCAGTTTCTTGAATAGATTTTGCATCTTCATCACATGATCGATTGTTGGAGTCCGTGCTATCATTTTGATATTATAGATAAGACCAACGAGCTCATGATGCTCGTGCACGTTAGTCTAACTGAAAAGCTCCTTGAGCTTATCCATCATACCTTTGACAAAGATTATGCCTTTCAAAGAGTCAGTGATTGATTTGTCAACTGATCCAATGGTCTGATTATTAGGTTAGATTAGCTTGCCTTTCACAGAGTCAGTGATCGATTTGTCAACTGACCACAATTATCCTTAGGCGTGTTGATCATTAAACCCATGTTAGATTAGCTTGGGGCCAAGTTGGTGTATCGTTTGTCGGGTATTGCTAATACACGCACCTCAGGTGTGGAGCTTCCTACTTAATCGTTCAGAGCGACTTGGACTGGGCAACACAGTTTGGTCATCTGATCAGTTGTTTGTCCCTTGTAGCCGAACCTTGTATCATGGGATTCTTGACCAGTGATCTGCTTGCTCGTCTAATCGTCTGACCTTCTATTTGTTCCGGGAGTCAAGGCCTTGTGGGTTCATCCCGAATCCCTGGGTCTCTTAGTCGCTTGCTCGACGACCTTAGGGTCGTGAGATTTGGGACACGTGTTTATTTCCCATTGGCCGATTATATTATGGTATATCACCATCATCTCCCGTGCTCTCTTGGCTGCTCTCTTGGTCACTCTACAATACTCATAGCTTCAACAGTTCCCCTTTTTAAATAGGAAAGTTGTAATTTAGTCCACAGTTAGATCTTTTATCTTTGAATTTTTTTCCCTCTTTTGGCTGATTAGGGTTTATGGATAGGGCATCTGTCAAACTTTTCTCATAAAACAAAAATGACAAAAAGTCATATTTGAATTCTCTTTTTTGTGCAACAAAAAATCATTTCAACAGCTCGCCATATTTTGGTTTAAGTGGAACGATGATTTGCATCAACACATATATGGCACTGTTTGGATTGGTGATGTGTTAATTTTGAAAGTCTAATTTCATTTTTTTTTTCTTTTCGGTAGGAATTCCGTTACGTATTGGCATAGAACCACCATATGGTAGTCTTGATGTGTTTGGTTGCATCATTCGTTAGAGTTATTTTTCTGATTTGGCATAGATTCCGTAGAGAGTGGTTTTGATGAATGTTATTTATTTTTGAGTCATTCTGGAAAGTTGTTTGGTTACCTATAATTCTGTTATGTATTTCTTTCTGAAAACTGATTGGTTAACCTAAATGGAATCGAACATACCTCCAAATTCGCTGGTTGATAAATAAACACTTGATCGAACAATTGCAATTTTTTTTTTGGTAGATCTAGGGTTTCCCTAAATAAAAAATCGCACACCTTCAATCTTCAAGACAATAGAAACCCTTTTCAAAGAAAAAATAGGACTGGATCAACAACTCATAAGTACCCAGCCGGTGGCGGTCTTCAATCGTCCCTGAGAGTATAGATCCAAGGAGGAGAACAACGACGACAAGTAGCAAAACCTCCGTTGAAGCAGTTCTTGGCAGTCGCGAGAGGGGGTTTCAAAAATCGTCGGGAGAGAAATCGTGGGAGACCGTCCTTGGTTGATTCGCTTGAATCACAACTTAAGTTGGTATTTATATTAGGGGTGGAACCATGTGTTTCATATGTGAGTTTTACCATTCAGTATAATTATCAGATGAAACATTTTAGCTTTAAAAGGTACTTCACTTGAATTATATATTTATAAAACAAATTAAAAAAATACAGAATCACATTTTTAAATGAAACACTTTCCAACGAATTAGACAACCAAACACATAGGTGTTTGATTGTTCTTTGAAATGTGTTTTGTAGAACCGTGATTCCATAATTTTAGTCATATTTGATAGGTAATGAACATAATTTTCATAAGAATCAAGTGTTTTTCCGCATGAAATGACTTTTTGCGAGAACATCTCAAATCACCTCAGAATCGCATGCCTAGCTTCCACTGACTCCTCCCGCAGCTTCTCTCCCTTAAACGATTGCGGACTCAATCTTTGCTGCTCCTACCTGCTTCTCTCCCTGCAAGAGAAAAGCGAGGTATGAACTCTCTCACTCACGCTCTCTCTGCAACTCGTGAATTTTTCTCTCTCTACCTTTCTTTATTTCTCGTTTTTTGCAATAGTTAAATGTCTCGAGTTTGAGAGCCCAGACCTGAAAACTCCTGAGTAGTACATCAGAGGATACCCACATATGGAGAATGGGAATAATTGCTTTGAAGAGATTAAATGAGAAAATAGACCACCTGAGGATGTGGGTTTGGAAGAACGACCAGTCGGTTCTCCAAATTCGAATGGGTTTCAGATTTTTTGTAATTTTTTTTTATTTGCCCTGTTGCAATGTTCTCAATTCAACAAAGATTTCATAGGAAGCCTTCACAAAAGGGGAAACCGCTTGCTTCATCTCCGCCCCATCTCACCTCACTTCTAATCCATGAGCAGGAGATCCAATCTCTTTCTCTCGCCCGCTCCACTGAAAGAGTTTGAATAGTGAGAGGGTTCGGCTGGGAACAACGTCGGAACTAACGCCCCACTGTTGAACAGAGGTTAAACGGTGGGACAATTATGGCCTTTCCGTATAATGGAGGCCAAGCAACAGTGGCGTTGCAGTTGATTGATCAGATAAATATTGGATTAAAAAATTTCTTCAATCTTACATTGCACTAAAACAGAGATTTGATCATATGGGATTACACAATGGGTCTTCTCGACCTCCTGTGTTTTTTTTATCTGAATCATTTTTCTTTATGAGGAGGCCATACAATATGATCTGAATATATTCTGAACCACCATGAAATTTCCTTTCAAATCCAACTCTCACTGCTTATAGGTTATCCTTAAATGGGTTTGTTTATTCTTCTGTACTGCAACTATTTGTTTGATGGTGGGTTATAATTTATTTCGATCATGAACTTGTTTGAGAGCTTCATTTTTTTATATTAATGGTCTGTGATATTTCTTATGAAATAATCTTCCGGAGGGCTGCACTGGGGTTTTAAGTTGAGTTCAGTTGTTGAATAGTTTAAATTTGTCACTTAATATGTATTTCCATGTCCAATGGCTACACATTATGGCTTCATATAAAAGCAATGGCTTATAATGGGATCAGCAGGAGATGCAAGCCTAGGCCGTAGAGTGGCCCTGGCTAGTTTCTGCCCACTAGCTAAGCTATCCATTGAAGTCTGAAACCAGCTTGTATAGGCACAGGCATACAAAATTCATGTGTGCATCAAATTGTTATAAAAAAATTATGTAACAAATGGTGATTCCACTAAAAAAAAGCCTAAAAAAGATTGGAGAAGGATTTCAATAGTTTAAAACTTGGTTGTAATGTTCACAAACATGTATTGTATATATCCTTGCAATTTTTTTTGTACTTTTCATTTATAAATAGGTAAAAGCTTTCTTGAACAACACATTCCACTATAAAACCATGGATTCTATGGTAATTCCTTTTGTTGGATATCTACGGAACGATTTGGGTTTATCATGTAACAAATTTTAGGGCAAGGGAACCCTGTGTTTTCCCATTAAATAAACTAGAATTTTATTTTCTTATAGTTCTTGGTGCTTTTTCAGTATGGTGTTTCATTGTTTTTCAGCTTGCAATAGAATGTCCCGTTATGAGACATCTGTGGTTTGGCACCACTAGTAGTCAGTAGACAATGGTTATGTGCAGAAGATGGGAATGTACAAAGCAGATAAAATGCTACATTTGTGTGTTAAGATGTACTAACTTTGTTCAATTAATGGCCTGTGATTTGACTATGAAGAAGTTGTGTATTAAGATGTACTAACTTTGACAAATAATTGTTTGGTTTGTATTGATGGTTGAGGCCACTAGTATATTTTGATAGAATTGCAACATTTTTTTTTTTGTAAATAATATAGTATAATTGCAATTTTGTTTGGGAATATAATATAATATAGTTGCAACCACTATTAGTTAAAACGGGAACGGCAAAAAAACACAGACGTACGGTACGGGTTTTAAACAGATAAAAAAGATGAACGGTATGGCAAAAAAAAGGGTAAACGTGTAGTTTTAAAAAAAACGAAACCAAAAAAAGGGCAGTATACTCATGTAATTTGAGATATTATTACCTGTATACCTGCATCTAATGTTCTAAACTACGTCAACATCAATCATTCTCCCTTCTTTCCAGAAATGTTTGGGAGCTTTTTCCGATTATTATGAAATCATCTGAGTTTGTTCATACATAATACAGTGCTTCATACCTTACATCACTATTGTTTGTATCTGTTTTCTGTTCGCAGATTCGTAATAAAGATGAATTCGTGATTCTTTTGTTTTTGGAACCTTAATCTTCTCTTTATTATTTCAAATACACGCAATGCTCTGTAAGCTATTAACATCCAATTCGATCAGGTCGATTAAATAACTTTCCAGAATTAATTCATATTTTCTCAGCAGTTCAGCGATTGCCATTAATGCAAGAGATCCTGTTACTCTGTTAGGCTGCTCTTTGCATCTGGGGTCTGGATTAAGGTTCAGACCCAGTTCCGCATTTGAAAAATTCACCCACCACCATCTTAAAGATGTAAAAGGTGATTGACTCTTTAATTTTTGAATTCTAAATTCCCTCTCTGTAGACTGTAGAATCCCCAGTTCAAGCCCAATAAGACTCTTCTGGTACTTTCACAGGCAATTAGAAGTAGTCCAATGGGAGATGGTTGAGAGCAATACTAATGCTCTACTTTTTAAAAGGCCGCTGACGCTGTGAGTGAGTGGGAGTCTTAAAAAATTGGCATTCACATCCATGGCAGTCAATTTTGAGATGAATAGAGAAAACCAAGGAGAAGAAGAAAAAAAAAAAGAAAAAGAAAAAAATTTCAGATGGAGAGAGTTTTTGCGATTTCTAACCTTTTTCCCGCTACGCCGCTGTCCAACTCGAAGTAGCAGCTCTAAAATCTAAATTGCAGAGTCGCTGATACCGATTTCCAGTGATTAGCTAGGGTCTCAAAGTAGCAGGTCGAAAATCTAAATTGCAGAGTCCACCGTCGGAAATCGGTATCGCTAATCACTCACGATTCACTGTGACACTGTGCTGCGCGGCTGTGTCACTTCTTCTCATTGATGTAAGAGGGAGGAGGATTGGAGGACCAGAGGAGTTCAACCGATGGAGAAGAAGGGTTATAGGGAATGAGGGATTGGGGAAAAAATGAGAAACCCTATATGGTAAAATTCCTATTTTACCCTTAAAATACAGATACACATTTTAAATGTACGTTTTAAACGTGTTTTGCCGTTTCCGTTTTTCCCCCGCATTGTTTAGGGGCATACGGCAAAACGAGTTTTAACTGCGTTTAAAACGTGTTTTAACTGACAGTGGTTGCAACTCAAGGGCCAAAAGTCTGTATGTGAATAAATACAAAATGATGAAGAAGCTTTCTTCTTGATGTAAGCATTCCCTCTATGGAATCAAACTTTCTAGGAATAATGAACCCCTTTCTCATCTTGCCTTTGCAGATGACCTTATCCTCTTTGGCCGAGCTACTCCACATGAATCCTTTGCCTTCACTTCAATCATTTCCAAATTTTTCTCTTTGTCAGGATAACTCCTTAATATCAGCATATCTTGAGCATACTTCAGCCTGAATGTTTCCTTGGCTACTAAGTGAATCTTGTTTAATAGATTCCACATCTTTTCTTCCTTTGCTCAAGAACCTATCTGGGAACCCCTTTCCTACACGATAGAATATCCAAGGCACATTGCTCTAATCTTCTTCATCGTGTTGATTGGAATCTCAATGGTTGGAAAGCTAAGCTCCTGAGTTCATCTGGCAAATTAGTGCTTATCCAATCTGCCCTTTCTTCTTATCCTCAATATTTTATTTCATGCTTCCTCCCTTCAATTGTTCATCACAAACTCGACTCCTTTAGCTGCAATTTCTTTTGGTCTAGCTGGTGATAAATCTAGCATTCATACTGTCAATTGGGAATCCGTTTGCAGGTCTGAGAAATCTGGGGGTTTAAACCTTAAGCTTTCTTACAACATGAATATTGCCCTTCTCTCTAAGAAAGCTTGGAGCTGTTGAATCCTTCTCAATCTCTATGCGGTTCACTCATGAAATCCAAATATTGTTTACATACTGATTTTTTTCATTCCTCATGCCCTCCTTCTGCCTCTTGGGGTTGGAAATCCATAAACAAAGCTAAATCTCTTCTCCTCAAAGGCCTCTTTTTTTCAGGTTGGAGATGGACATAATATCAATCCTTGGTTAGGCAATTAATTTCCTGGTTTCAAACCTTCATCTACTCCTTTTCCTCTCTCTCCTGAATCCCCTTCTTCTATGGCTGAACTCATCAACCACTCATCTCACACTTGGAGTTCTAACATTATCTTACATTGGTGGCCAAATGATATCGCTTTAGCTATCTATCCATCTCTCTTACCATCAAACCCTCATCCAATTCTATTCATTGGGAGTGTACTACAAATGGTTCCTTTACTGTTGCATCTGCCTATTTTCTATCTCTCACCCCTTCTTCTTCCAACTCAATCCCATTTGGCAACATCTCTTGCATCTCCCTACAGCCCCTAAAATTCATGTCTTCCTTTGGAAACTCCTTCTGGATCCTCTTCTGTATAGAGTACTTCTCCCCTCTTGGGGTCTTAACTTTCCTTCATCTTGCCCCTTTTGCATTCATCCTACCCTCACCACAGATCATCTTTTCATAAATTGTTCTTTCACCTCCTCCATTTGGTCCTCAGTCTCCACCTTCCCTTTCTCTCCTATTGGCATGGCTGTTAGTGAGTGGATTGGGCATATCTTCTCTTTGCAATCTCCAAAGCATAGCAAATAGAGAATGCTTGCCTTTATGGCACAATTCCTTTGGAAAATATGGCTCAGTTACAATGATTCAATTGTGTTGCTTTCGATCCCATCCAATGGTCACTAAGATTTTTGTATAAAATTCCATTATACTCCACTAGTGTGTAGATCCCTCTCTTTATTTATGGGAAAAAGGAGCCTGGCCGGGAGTGTGGCTCCTGCGGTCAAACACAACTGCTGCAAAATGATTGACCAGCCCCCTACGAAAGACAAAAATCCCACCCTTGATGATGCTTCCACTGGCGCTCTTATTGGGTCCGTGCTAGTGCAGGAGCCGTAATCCTGGACAAAAAACTATTTTCCTTTTTATTCCCTTTTTATTTTTTTATTTTTTTTATTTTTGTGTTGCAGAGACAGAGCCGTTGTTTGTTTCTAATTTGTGAACCAGAACTTGGCGCCAGAGGCAGAGCACCTCGCAACGGCGGCAATGAAGAACGTGAGTTCACTCTCTCTCTCTTCTTCTCTCTCAAAAGATATAAATTAGAGTGGTTTTGTTGCTCTGGAATCTGGAATCTGGAATCAAATACATAACTCTCATTTCTTGGAACATATTTTTTTTGGGGGTGCTTTTCTAGGATTAAAAAAAAAAAATAGTAAAACAATTAAAATCACAGATTGTTCTCGAAAGGAGTCATCGAGTGTGGTGTCCTGAGCATGTCTGGAGGGGTTTGGTTTCCACCTTTGAGCTTCTACTTCAGAATTTAGACCATAGGTTTTTTGGTTAAAATTACTAAAGAATGGGAGAAAGGGGGAGGGAAGCCATGAAGAATTTCTCAATCACTTTCTCTTTCTAGACCATGTAGTCAAAACAACAATTAAACCACTTATCTTTCTGACCCATTTTAGGGTGATTCAACTCAGAAGCAATAGAGACCATCCATACAATGATATGAGTTTTAAAATTCAGTCGGGTAATTGAAGAAGTTCTACTCATTTAAACCTCAATGCAACTCTTTTTTGGAGATTTTAAGCATTTGATTTTGATTTTGTTTTTTGTCGTTCTGCTTACATACAAAATAGGCTATGCTTATGTAAGGTCCATTACTTTTCTTTGGCATGAAGGAGGCTTGACTACAACAAAGAATGAATCATGGAAAGTGAAACCTTGAAACAGTTGGAAAATATTTGAATAGTGTTAAAGATTAGAATCTGTAATGTAGATAAACACCACCAATAAAAGGGTAACAGAGGATGTGTTATACAATAAATGTATTGTTTTCCCGAGGAGAGTTGAGAACTCAAACACCTAAAAAATTATCGTGAAAAATGAAAAATAAAGTTGTGATAAGAAACCAATCTAGTAATCATTTCTGCAAGGGCTGAAAATGCAGCATTGAGAAACTCAGCCACATTTACAAGCATCAAGCTATTCCTGCATGTTCTTGGTGGATTTTCCATTCATTGTTCTTGGTCTTGTTTCTTTTTATTGAATTTTTTTTTGGAGGTACTAGTTCGGTAATAATTTGGTTTTTGGGTTCTTAGAGTGTATGCGTGAGTATGCTGGTTGGAGGGCTGTGGGTGACCATAGACCTCCATACCATGGGGTTATATTTGATACAAGCAGGTAGTTTTCTATTGGGTTTAGGGTAGTTGTTATCTAAGTTAGTTTCCTTTTTTGATTATGTCTTCTACTTTCCTATTAGGTTATGACTATGTAATAGATAGTCTATATATAGAATGAAAAGAGAAGTCCCAACCACACGGTTGTGACTCCCAAGTCATAGCTATCTCTTGTTCTCTTCTCTTTTTCTACCTTTTTCTTTTTATTTACTAGGTATCTGAGTCTTAACAAGCTGTTGGTTTGAGAGCCGTTCAAAGGTTTTCTGTTATTGGTGAAGCTCTAGTTCTTAGGAAAATAAGAACTAGGGTTTCAATGGAGTTTTACAAACCATACCTAAATTTGTTCCTGCTACACTGGTTCGTTTGTGGTGTGCTTCCTACTGCTGCTATTGCTCGTCTTTTTCCTCTGCTGTATTGAAGAATTGAAGAACAAGGGGTTCTTTTACTGCCGTAAGGTTTCTGTTATTATCCCCCTGCTGCTATCGTTGCTGATTGATGTTTGATTTGCTGGTTTTAAGCTATCGGCTGTGATCTACTTGGTTGAAGAAAAGGGGCAACTGTTGGTGTCTGAATCTGCTCCTTCTGATCTGCTATCCCTTTCTGTTCGAGATTTTTCCTTAAGGTTTTCTGTTATTATCCCCCTGCTGCTATCGTTGCTGATTGATGTTTGATTTGCTGGTTTTGAGTGATGCAGATTAATAACCAAAATAGGCTTGTTTTATTAGGAATAAGCCTAGGGTTGGGTTGTATATGTGTTGGGCCTTCAGTCCATGTGGTATGGAGTGTATTGGGCCACTTTTATGGGTCTAAAAGAGGGGCTCTAAGATTGAGTATGGGATTACTAGTTAGTTTTCTTTTTTGTTGGGCATTGATTGGGTTTCTTAGTTTCTAAAATTAGTTTCTAATTTCAGTCTATTATTAGTTTCTATTTCAGTCTATAGGTAGTTTCGAATTTGATTAGTTTATAATTCCAGTTTTTAGTAACTACATGTTAGTAGTTTTAGTAACTTAGTTTTTAGTAGCTTTTGGAATTTCTAAATTGTAAACACCCCCCATCATTATAAATAAAGAAATGGGGTCTCACTTTGACCCCACGATTTATGAATAAAAGAAAGAAGCTTGCTGATTTGTCTCTGCTGGGACTGCTGTGTGTTTGATCACAGTGGAAGGGAGTGGTGTTTGATCCATGTGACTCCTTGCGATGGGAAGCCCGAGAGGATCTGCTACAAGTGTTTTCTTCTTCTTCAAGTTCTTATTTTCAAGGTTATTGCAAGGTTCCTCAAATCAGGTAAGAGATCTGAACTATTGTTCAATTCTGGTTCTGGAATTCTAGTTCTCTCTCCCATTGCCTCTTTCTGTTCTAATATTTACAGCCGCCTGATGGCTTTGTAAATTGAATCGAGTGTTGGTCTTGCCTTGAGGGAGACTCGATCTCAATCTGGGAGTAATCAGACTTGGGGATTGTTAGATATAGGAACTCTCTTGTCCTGGAGTTTGTGCATGGTTTTGGTCACTGTTTCCCTTTGATTCAGTCCCTGATACTGGTGTGTTTACCCCTTGATCTTCTGATTGCTATTCAGCTGCTGAACTACTGAAATAACTGAAATTGAGTGGGCTGATTTGTGCTTGATTAATCCTACCTTCTTGTTGTTTTGCTGTTGAGTTATTCTATGGGTCTGGTTGTTCTTCTGATTAAAAGATCCTGAAGTTGAAACTTGCTTAGACTCCCTACCCTTGTCTACATTATTGAGCTATCAGCTGTGATCTGCTTGGTTGAAGAAAAGGGGCAACTGTTGATATCTGAATCTGCTCCTGCCGATATGCTATCCCTTTCTGTTCGAGATTTTCTGTTTGAGTTTTAATTGGTAGAGTTATAAAGACGTATGGGTCTGTCGATTCCTTCCCTGATTTCTTGGTTGCAAGCTTGAAGACTCAACCTCCTTTTTGCCGCTGGTTTCTGGGTTTCGCCTTGAGCTTTATCAGTTTCGAGGTTGAAGTAGTCGATGGGTTTCCTACAACTGGTTTTTTGTGAGGAAGCTTCTTCTCTTTTCTCACAAGGTTGTGCAATGAGTTGGTTTGCATATGGAGATAGGAGATGATGGAGTGTTTTATCCCTTTAATTCTTTAACCCTTAATTTTTATTAGAATAATTATTGCCCTTCCTTTTCTTCTATTATTACACCTTGCCATTGAGTGTTTTGCCATTCCAGGATTACCCTTTGTAGTGCTCTACCTGTACACCACATTCCTTTGCTTCTTTATTTTCAATTGAAGTTTCCATATTATTGCCCCTCTTTTCTCCTCTTTATTACTAGTTGCCATTATATTTTGGTCACTTCCTAGTTTACCTTTTGGCTTTGGATTGTGATTTTAATTGAAGTTCCCTTTTATTATTAAATTTCCATCCCACTTTGGAACTTTTGATTAATTACAAGAGTGCTATTCCCTTTTGCAATTTCAATTTATTGGGCCCATAATTGTGGTTAGTGATGGGTTTTAAACCCGGGATTGATTTATTAATTACAAAATTGTCATCAACTTTGGAGTGGGTCCATATTGAACCCAATTGAGTATTTTGGCCTGGGGTTCGCATCAATTGGGAATTATATGAAGTAATTACAGAATTTCCATTGGGCATATATATTTGCTAAATTATTGCTTTGATGGGCTTGAGATCACCTCAATTTGGAGTTTACACTTTTTTTGAAAATTGGTACTTGCATGTGTGGTAATTGGAGTTATTTGTTCAGATTTGCTATTGTAAGGAGGAGATTGGATTTTTTTTTTTTTGGATGAATAAATAAATTCATTGCCAAGAGGAAGAATATACAAGGGGGGAGAAGAGGGGGGAGAAGACTAGATGAAGCTAGTCAAACAAAGAAACCAAACCAAATAAAATAGTGCAAGATCCAGAATCGGATCAGCAAGCAAGAAAATTCCAGCTAAACCAAGAAGAAAATAGGCGGGAGGCTAGGGATGGGGGATAGTGTCAATGTGAAGGTTCTAAGAGGTAATAATATGTCTGTTCTTGGCGGAACTGGGCACAGGTCTGTGAGGGAAGGACTGGAGTTTGGAGGAAACATTAAAGGAGATGGCTTTCCAAATCTTATCCACAGATCGGGAATTGGAAGACCATATTCGGATGTTGCGCTCCATCCAGATGTGATTGATGGTAGCAGAAAAAGCTAGCTTCCCAATAGTATTACAGATATGGGATCCCAAGAAGGTCATGTCAATCCAATTCCACTCTCTATCAAAAGGAAGAATAGGCCTCGAAGAAGGCCAACACTTGGAGATTGGAAATTATTTTATAGTGGGGATGGGAATTTTTTGTGATGGTGGTTGTTGGAAAATATTTGTCCTTGTGTACTGTTACACGTGAGGGGGATATTCAAATTATCATCTTCTTAATTTGATTTATTGTTTGCTAAAGATTATGTCTACTCAAGATTATTTCGTTTGAAGACTTATTTGCTTATGTCTGTCCTCAACAACTATTTTATCTTTTGAATATGGTATATTCAACGATTTGATGCTGTTTGATATATTCAATAACCTGATGTTTTGTGGTCGCCAACGGCTTGATGTTGCCTATTTATATGGGGAATTTTCTGTGAGACGTATGTTTAGAGAGATCTCTGTTTGAGGCTCGTGAGTGCTTTTCTTGTAGCTACTGGGAGCTATAGTTTTATTGTAGTGCCTTCTTTGGGAAGGTCTTTTGATGTACATGTTGGATGCTACTCTTCTTTTTTGAGATTATGTGGGAGTGCCTTCTTTGGGAACTGGGAAGGGCTTTCGTTATTTTTGGAATGCCTTCTTTGGAAAGGGTTCTCGTTACTGTTGGAGTGCCTTCTTTGGGAAGGCCTTTCGTTGGTACTGGAGTTGCCTTTTTTTTTTTCCTTTGAAGGACTTTAATTGCTTGTGGTGTTGTTGATGGCTTTATGATGGCTGATTGGAGTTATCTTTGTGCTCGTTAAAATTCTTGTTGGTCCAAGCTAGAGCTTTCTTTTGCTATATGTATACTCCAACTTGAGGGGGAGTGTTAGAGTGTCTGAGTGAGTGTGTTGGTTGGAGGGCTATGGGTGACCATAGACCCCCCATACCATGGGATTATATTTGATGCAAGCAGTTCAGTTTCCTATTGGGTTTAGGGTAGTTGTTAGTTAAGTTAGTTTCCTTTTTTGATTATCCTCTATATTCCTATTTGGGTTATAACTATGTAATAGATAGTCTACATATTGAATGATAGGGGAAGTTCCAACCATATGGTTGTGACTCCCTAGTTACAGCTATCTCTTGTTCTCTTATCTTTCTCTACCTCTTTCTTATTATTTACATGGGTGAAAGTAATTTTTGAGCAGATACTTGTGTCCTGAATCGTACCCGGAAGTTAACTCTGAATTTCTTCAAAGTCATAATGTCAAGCTTTTTCAGTTTGGGATTGATGGTAGAAAGGTAATTTTCTATCGTCTTTGCTTTTTTCTTGTTTTGTGGATTGTAGTATCTGGGGAACATTATTTCAGATGTTGCTTTTTCTTTCTGAGGATTGAATTGTTTGATTGATTGTTCATGTGCTCTTAATCTTACTTCTAAGCTGAAAGATTTTTCTGGTATGAATTAACTTTAAGTCTACAACTGTTTCATTCAAAGGAAAAGCGGAAAGTAAATGGAAGAAAGAATCGGAAAAATCATTTTTTTGAGATCAAGAAATGGTATTTGTGTATCTGTAATACAAAATTAAAATGAAGAAATCAAACCAATTATGATTCAAGCTCACAAGATTGTGACTAATTCATCTGGTCATTTTACCTTTTACTTCAGAAGTAGGGAATCCTAACTTAGGTGGCTTTTGTGGCACTGCTTTTAAGATGACTGGATTGGTGATGTTTTTCTTGTATGATTTTAGTTGATTTCCAATTTGGTTATTGCAGATTATATTGTGACAATTGACCATCACTCTTAGTTGCAAATCTGTACTTCTACTTGCTTTTTCTTGATTAGGTTGTCGAACATATTTTTTCTTCAGTTTTCTAATGAAGACTAGATAATTTATTTTTGTTCTTACATGTTCTCTCCATTCGACATTTATTTCAATCCATTCAATTTGAGAATTATCTTCAAAGGCAGGAAAAAAAAATTTCACGACTAAAGTGGATGTAATGTCTTTCTATTCAAAACATAAAACTTAATTTTTAGGTGGACAGTAATAGATAATGCCTGCCCAAGTCTTGACAGAGCTGTTTGCTGTTCCACTTCTTCTGTTTTAGAAGGCTGCTTTACTTATTGCGGCCAATTAGTAAAGCTTTTACTTTGAAAACTGTTTTTTTTTTTTCCTGGGTGGGGTCGGTAAGATTAATAATTCTGGAAATTATGGTTTTTATTTGAAAAATGAAAGCTAGACCAGGCAATCAAACTAGTTCAATTTGTTGTGGTACATACTACATAGCTAGACAAGTTAGCAAGCATGCTGGGCACTTGTATGCAGAGGGAATTATTTTAGGGTCTTTGGTGATTTTCATCTATCTACTGGTAGATATTCGCTGAACTAATTGTGTTGCACAGGATCTTGCTTGCCCGCTACCATTGAGAATTCACCATAAGAACTTGATGGTTAGTTCCCTAATTCATCCAGTGTCAGAATTGTACTGTTCTTTTCTGGGTAGATATGTAGCAATAGATTCAAGTAGGTCCAGGATTCAACAAAAATTATTGTGATACATTGTTAGATAAGTTAAATCTTTGAATAGTGTTAAGTGGCCTGCAAGCAGGAATAGCTTGATGGTTGTGTTTCAGTATGTGCTAATGTTAGATATTCTTGGTTTATTTGGAGTTGCTCAAAATTCCATCTACACTATGTTTAGGTGTCTTCTTTGTTTTCTGCCTCTCATCTTTTGATGATTGTTTCTAATGTTTGTTTTACACTTTGGAAGGAATAATCTCTAATTGCTACCAAACTGATGAATTTAGTGCTTCATGGTCAGAGAAGCAACAGTTAGCCCTTACAGAGGTCTAGGCTCAAGTATTCAAATAATTTGTTTATTCTAATTTGATGAGATTGCTGGAAGTTCAATTAAACACCATATGTTTCAATTGAAAGCGAAGACAACATTAGTGATATTGATGATGATGAGGTTGTGAACATTGCAAATGTGGTGGGTCATATGCAACAACGACAATAGGTAGCATATTGTAAAGAAATTGCAATACGCTACCTAAGAAGCTTATCGTGATTGAGGATGAACACATATAGTGTCTATTGTGTTTTTTATTTTCATAGAAATTTTTGATATATTTCATTAAAGACTATCATAGATGAACTATTATTTGTACCCTTTTTTTTTGTCTTATACTACACGACCTCTCACATGGGTCCTTTATTATTTTCTCTCTCCTCCCTTGACCGTGCGGCATCTTGTTGTTGAAACCATTTCTCATGCATGATTGGTGTGGCGTCTCCAGTGTGGGGCACCCTTTCCCAAAAAAATATATTCAATGAAAGAGAGAATCTATTCTCAGAAATTGAACTACCAAATGGATTTCTTATTCTTGAAATATTTCATAAAAATGCAACCAAAATAATTTCGGTTTCTTGACTATTTCTGTGAAATTAATCTGAAATTGAAATGGAAATCATACCAAACCAGCCCTAAAGAAAGAACAGAAATAGTTTTGGGGAGCCTAACGACGAGACACCCTTTGGTTTGTGTTCGGACAGTTGTAAGATATTCCATTAAACTAAAATCTTGATAAGTTTACCATTAGACTAGAGAGTTAAGATATTGTTGGAAATCAAGGCTAGATTTCACGCCAAGGAGATTTCTGAGCTGTTTCTGTGTTTTGAAGGTTAACCATGGTTTTTGAAGCTCTTATTGCAGGTTGGAGCTTAAAGCTGTTTTTACCCCTCCCTCCCTTGGGGTGCTTCTGATTGTATTTCCTTCTTCTGAGAGGTACCTAGGAAAATCTGTTCTTCTGGTTATCAGTAAAGCTCTCATTGGTGTTGGAACGAAAGAGTTTTAGTTTATGAAACTGTAGTCCAATTTAGTCTCTGTGAGTGTGACAGGAAATGAGATCGTGCTCAGTAAATACACATACTCATCATTTTATTGTTTCTTGAGATGTTTTATATCCCACTGAGGATGGCTTTATGAAGTATACATGCCTTTTTTTCTGGGCACCTCATTAATGAATTTTTTACTTATTAAAAAACAGAGTGAGGGAAAAACTGACTCATTCAGTCATGTTTACAGGTTTAAAGTAATCCATCCACCCTGGAATGTTTGCTAATTGCCCTTCTATTCATGTTTCCCCAGCTGCTGTGTGAGCAAGTGTCTGAGATGGCATGCTATGGTGAATATGTGTATTTGGTTGGCATCTGTTCTTTTGCTTGTCAGAACCTATGAGGCATAGTGCACACAATGTATTTTTGCTTGTCTTATTTTATCAGCTACAGATCAAGCAGATATATGTCTACCAATATTTTGTAAATCATAGAAAATTAAAAAGTTTCAATGCCCTCAGTAGAAGTAGAAATGAAGCTGGTTATGCATTCTCAGTTACGCCTTTGGTTTTTTTTTTTTTTTAATCTGTTTTATAAAAAATTTTGTGGTGAAGTATACCTTGAATCTTTGTTGTTTTGCAGGATTGAATCATTCCTCTGCTTGCATGGTTCTATTTTTGTTTGTTTAAATCAGCTAGTAATGGTGTTTCAGACATCTTCCAGCCATCACTTTCACCAAGGATTTAGTTCAAAGTATCGGTGCTGGTATCGGTCACCGCTGATACAGATACAGATATGGATTGGCTGTATCGGGGCTGGATCTGATGGTTTTTCCCCCTGAAGATTCCAATATGTTTTTTTTTTACTATTTTACCCTCCCTAGTTATTGTACCACTGATCCAGTATCGGGATTTGGCCGATATGGCCGATCTGATCCCGATACCTTAATCCATGACTTTTATTCACTTGTTTGTGTAAGCACTTGTGAATTGTCTTCGTGCATCTAGCTCATTTCTTAAGTTGTTCTCACCTTAGGACACTGTTTTTTCTAATTGTATGCGTACAGTCAATGCACTTGCAGGGAGATGGTTTCCACAATTCAATTGGACACGACTTATGAAATCTCCTTAATGAAAAAGTCTTCCTGGTTTAATGAATTTGGGTGGTTGTCAATTCCTATTCTTTTGGTCAATGTTGTTAAAAATCCAATTATATTGTCAGCATTGATTGAGAAAATCAAAATTAAATGGTTTTAGCAATCTCATGAAGTGTATTTTGTGATGATCTCCTTTCATGGGATAAATTGAATGGTATATATCTAAAATCTTGTATACATACCATTTTCCAGGTACAAGATACACCCTTTTTCTGTTGGAAGCCTCTAATGTTCTCTGCTTATTGTTAAGAATAGAATGCTGTCAGCATGTTCATGCTTTTTGTAAGCAGCATTGTAAGGGTGGGGACCAATGCATGGTAGGAGATTTTTTCATACCAAAAAGGCCAACCTGATGAGATGATAGTAGTGCCCATTGTAATGCCCCAAATTTTGGAACCTCAGATTATATATCTTTTTGTGTCATTTTCTAAACTTGCTTAAATATTTAAGGTTAGATTTCATTTAATAACTTAATATGCTAACCTGGTGGTTAGGTTGAGACATTAATTAAGTGAAGGTCCTAGGTTCAAAGCTTGTTACTAGTAAGTAAGGGGGGTTTTATTTAATTGATTTCTTTTACTTTTAAAACATTCTTTTCTTTTAAATTGTTGTGGACCCCACCCTTCTAGAGAACCATGGGAGTGTAGGAGAAGAGGAAGAAAAGAGAGAGGAGAGAGACATGAAAGAGGGAGAAAAGAGAGAGAGACATAGAGAAAGGGGGAAGAGAGAGAGAAACGTGAGAGGGGGAAAAGAAAGAGAGACATGGAGAAAGGGGTGTGGGCTATAAAAAGAAAGAAAGAAAGAAAGGGAGAGGAAAGGGATTTTGGTGCCTACTTCTCTTTTTGGTGCTCACTCTAGGTAATGAAGTTTTCTCTTATTCTTAGTTTAAGTTATTGGTTCTACTGTTCTTCTTTTGAGACCCAATATGGGTCCTATCCTAAGTTGCGGATGTTGGTTTCCTCGTATGAATATTTCTTTTTGGGACCCAATATGGGACCCATTAGACTTGTGACCTAGTATTTGGGGTTTTTGGGACCTTAATTGCTACTAGGGTTTTGTTTTAGGGTTTTGGGTTTTCTTGGGACCCATTATGTAACCCAAACCGTGTGACCCAAATGTAATAATATTTCATATCAAGGTCTAGGATTCAATTCATAGGGACCAATTATATTATTCTTTTTGCGACCCAAGATTTATTATAGGGTATTATTAATTTTAGATTTGGACCTCCTGGGCTCTTGGGACTCAAAGGAGAGGTAACACTTTTGCAAGCGGAGATAAGTGGATTATTGTGGGATTACACCACAGGTGTGTGATTTGATTGTATGATTGATGTTTGGTGTGCTTGTATCGTGGATATGTGCTGACTTATACCTTTTGAATTGTGTTTGTATGAGACATGAGTTTATGAGAGTGATTAATATGTGTCTATTAGTGTGATGTGTATTGATGTTGATTCTTACATGGGGATTTTACCTATGTTTGTGTTAAAAAAAGTGATTTGATGAAAGGTGATTTTTTGTGAAAGTGTGTGAGGGCAAATAGGCTACTCTGTGCTGTGGAGAGTAATTGCCACCCCAGAGGCAGTGTGTTCCATTGAGCCGTGAAAAATTATAGTCACAAAGGGGGTGACGACAGTGTGATCGTGTGATTTGCAAGGGGGCCGTGGTTTCCCTCTCGGAGTATGGGCGGTGGCAACCTAGTTCCCTCAATGCTGGCTAAAGTGTGATAAAAAAAAGGGATATATTTTTTTTAAATAATTATCGTGTTTTATTAAAAGTGTGGTTTGAAAAAATAAAACTGTTTGTTTTAACCGTTGTTTTTGGTAAATTTTTTGCTCTGTGATGTGTTCTTACTATTTTCCCTTATTGAGTTGTTGAGCTTAATCCATTATTTTAACATCACAAATAATTGAGATGAAGATATGCTTGGAGTGGATTTCAAGGGCGACCTGAAGCTTTCTATTAGTTTATTTTTTTTTGTAGATGATTGTAGAGTTAGGCTACTGTTTCATGTAAACTTTGACAAAGCGTTTATTTAAATCACCTTAGATTGCCACCAGTAGGTATGGTTTTGGGACATTTTATTTTTGAGTAGTTCTATTTGTTTGACACTTGAATTTTTATGAGTTCTTATATGCCTGATTTTTGATGAATGTTTTGGATCGTTTGATCATTGCCCGTGAGGGCTGTACCCTTACCTGTATCTGGGTTTTGGTCGTGACACCCATTCTTTTCATAGAGATCCTAGATCAGTCAACATGTACTTGACCTTATGCCAATACTTGTGCTTGTCTACTTGAGACTTGTTTTCCCGTTCCACTCTATTGAAAAAACTTTACTGTATTGCTCGACAAATTGGACAGTTTTGATTGAGAATAATTAAGAATAGTTACTTCATCTATGGTCTTAAAAATAAACGAAAAGTTTTTTCTAGCTCTGAAAGCATATTAATACAAGGAGTATGCCATTTATTCCATTATACACACTCTCTCTCTCTCTCTCTCTCTCTCTCTCTCTTATGTTTTATTATGTGCAGTGATGCGCTGGAAGCTCCTCCATGGGGGTATGCTGCACATGGTAAGGCACTTCTCTAGAGTATCGTCACTCCCTCCTGCACATGCGGCCCCTGTCATTCGAGTGCACAATAACATAGCTCGGCTAGGCAGCCCAAAAGCAGACAAGAAGCCTCGGCAGCTACTTTCACTTCCTGCTTTCCCTGGCCTCCCCCTCCCTGGGAAAAGGTCAGTCAGTGTCCCTGGGAAAACTCCGCATGTCACTGCTATCAGCTGGGTCAAGTACTACTTTGATGACATCCCTGGCTCTGTGATTCAGTCCCATTTCAACAAGGGTCTGGTGAGTATATGCACACTGGAATTTCTTTTTTATTATTTCACAGAGATTTTCCTCTTATATTTAGGATTGCAGTGTTGATTTGTAAATATTAGATTTAAGTGCAATGAAAAGTACGCAGATCCTTATATAAGATTAAGAAGAATTACTCACGTGAACGAAAGCTTTGCGACAATTTTCTCACATCACATCCAAACTGTGGACTTGGATTTGGAGAGGGTGAAATCCATTTACCTAAATCCCAATCCAGGACTTAAGAATTCTAAATTTGAATCCGAGGTTTCCTGAATTTACTGTTTGAATTTGATGGGAAATGGCCCCAATTTCAAAACCTGTATTTGATTCTTTAAAGCATCATGTCTCCTGATTTCTTGCATTTTGTATATGAAAATGTAATTAACACATTACATATGATCCAACCATTTATCTGTCAGAGAACGAATGTGTGAATATGATTACGAAAGGGCACTGTGGTTCTCAAGCTTGGAGACCGCACTATTGTGACAGAGTTTGATGTAGATTGGGCTGTCGAACTGACCAAACCATGGTTCAGTTCTGTCCTAAGCCTGGACCTGGTTTAGTCCCATCGAGCCAGCCTTGTTGGCCCCAATTTTGCATCTATGCTGGTCCACTCCTGCAGCCATTGAACCAGCATAGCAACCCCTTGAATGGTGCATATTTTACTTCCCTAAGTGGTATTCTAGAAGAGCCCAAGTAGCCATCAATCCATCCTGTCCAGCAGCTTCCATAACTGGTGTCACTGCTCACCTGAACAGTGGCACATGAACAGTATTTTCTCAGCAAGTTTTGGTTTTCAAAAGGATCTTCTAGAAGCTATACAACTGCCCCTTATTCAGCTGCAAGAGAAGATCTCCAACAGCGACTGATTTGGTCCAGCTAGTATAATATTTAGTTTCTATTTCTGTGTCCAAGTTAGTTTCCATTTTAGTTAAGCAATTAGTTTCGTATTTTGTAATTAGATTAGCTTCCTTTTAAGTTCAGTTGTTAGTTCTAATTTTGCTAAGTTTGGTTAGCAAGTTAGACACAAATTAGAAAGTCCTATTTCAGTCCATTAGTTTCCTTTTTTGTTATTGCTTTATGTCCAAGTTATGTAAGGCTATTTAATGCCATTGATTACAATTGAAAAAAAAAAAGATTGAAGTTTATGAAAATTGAGTGTTTACTCATGGCTGAGATAGCTATTACCTTGAGGGGTGAGATACCCAAAAACCTGAGGGGTGAGATGCTCATTCCCTAATTCTTCTTCCACCCTTTTCAACCCTCAATTAATTTTCATTATTTTCTTTCTTTTACTTTTAGCTGTGAGAGAGTGTTTGAGTGATCATTACAAGCTTGTTGAAGTTCAGAAGTTCCATCGAAAAACCAGTTTGAAGGCCTATAGCTGCTGTTCTACAGAACTTCCATAAAGTTTCCATTTTCATTCTTCGGGCATAATTTCCCAACCAGCCATCAGTTGAGGCTAATCTTTTAAAGGATAGTTGGGCATCACATGAGGGATCTTTGCTCCAAATTTGAGGGTAATCGGAGGCTGAAATATCAAGATATTGAAAGTTGTCAAAAGTTTATTAATTCATGTGGACAACATATCTTGTCTCATCTTTTGAGGCTTTGTTGACCCATAACAGACCTTCATCTACTCCAAGTTTAAGCTCCATCTGAGCCACGGTTTGTGAGTTCTTGAATTTCTCCCTATTCAGCCAGATTTTGAGATCCTGCCTGGGATTAGGATCACATGTGATACTAGTCTTACATTAGACTCTTGATAAGAGTTCATAATCATGGAATGTGGTAGTAATATAATCACTGAAGCAATTTTGGATAGGCTCGTGACAATCATGTCTTCTTTACCAACGGAAACATCAATAGGAGCGATGCAGAAGTGAAGACCCATCAGCGTAGGAAGTCCAAGAAATTTTAGGCCTGGCATGGCTCAGCCTATTTTAAAGGTTTGAGTCCAGTTTTAAGTTTAAGTTGTTTCTTTTTGTTTAAGTGTTTTAAGTTAGTCCCGGTTGAACTGATGGTTCAGTTGATTCTATTAAAGTAGATATTTTGTTTACAACAACAACTCAGCCTTATCCCAATTAAGGGGTTGGCTACATGGATCCTTGCTCTCCAATCAACTCTATTCGACGTCATTCTTGATACAAGGCCTAAGCTATGCATGTCTTTCCTCACCTCTTCTCTTACCAAGGTCATTTTAGGTCCGCCCCTAGCTCTTTTAGATCCTTCAATTTGAATCAAATCATTCCTCCATACTGGAGCATCTGAAGGTCTCAGTTGAACATGGCCATGCCACGTTAAACAACTTTCTCGTGGCTTATCAAGTGTTGGAACCCCCCCAAACCAGCTCTAATAGTTAGAAATAAGGAGGACTAGGGTTAGAGATGAGGGAAGAAGAGAGAAGAGAGGGAGGAAGAAGAAGGAGAGAATATGAGAGAAGGAGAAGGAGAAGGAGAAATGAGAGAAAAAAGTGAGTTAGTCCTTTGCTCATCTCACCTATATTAGATTCAACTAATATTTTAGGGTGAAAGAGAAATAAAAGAAAATACATATAAGTACTACTTAACACAATATAGTTCCTAAAGTACTCTTATTACATACATTCTAACACTCCCCCTCAAGCTGGAGAATAAATGTCATACATTCCCAGCTTGCATAGGGGGTACTGAAGTGGTGAGGAATGAGTCCTTTGGTGAAGATGTCTGCTAATTGATCACCTGTCCTCACAAAGGGTGTCAAATATTACCGGACTCAATCTTCTCTTTGATGAAATGCCAGTCTACTTCAATGTGCTTTGTTCTATCATGTTGCACTGGGTTGTGAGTAATGCTTATAGCTGCTTTGCTGTCATAGTAGAGTCTCATAGGTCCTTCAGTGTCATACCCCAACTCGAGAACCAACTGACGTAGCCAAGTGAGTTCACAAACTGCATGAGCCATCGCTCTGTACTCAGCCTCTGTACTGGATCTAGCTACAACCGGCTGTTTCTTGCTTCTCCATATGACCAAGTTACCACCCACGAATGTGCAATAACCAGATGTAGATCTCCTATTAGAAATGGATCCAACCCAATCAACATCAGAATAACCTTTTATCATCAAGTGATTGTTCTTGGCGTACAAAAGTCCTTTTCCTGGAGAGGACTTCAAGTATTTGAGGATACGGTACAGAACATCCAAGTGCCCACTCTTGGGTGCATGTATAAACTGGCTCACTACTTCCTTTACATAAGAAATGTCTGGGTGAGTCAGAGTGATGCAGAATTAAGGCTGAACCAGGTTGACCCTTCGGGCAATCTCAATCGAGATGAACCGGATCCAATTTGATTTTTGGGATTAGTAGAATATCCTAAGATTTACTTTATTTAGGAAATAATGAGTCATTTTATTTGGGAAGATGTGTAATCTATTATTTTTGGGTAGTTCTTGGTCAATTAGGAAGCTAACAGTTTGAGTTTATTTTGTTTCTAATTTCATTAGTTAGAATTTAGGAAGTAATTAGAAGTTGCTAATTTCAGTTTTAGATTTTAATTAGGCAAGTTTTAAATTCAGTTTATTATATAAAGGCATGTAACCCAAGGTATTAAACAGATTGTGAATGATGAATTGAATTGAAGGTTTTAGTACTAGGTATGGTGCAAGACGTGTGACCCCTGTCCCCCTCTTTGTGCTATTCTTTTCTTCTCCCCTGCAACTCTGAGTTCATTCAGGGTTTTCTTCCCTTTCTTTACAGGCCCTCCATCACAGAGATAGATAAATCAGCTTCCCCACTAGACTCTGGTATTTCCCTGCATCAACAAGGGAATTGCCACAATCTTCTCATAGCTTATGATTTTGCTTAATAGGAGAACTTGCCGGTTTACAACTGGGCATTCCTGTTTCTTTCAACAGATATAGAACAAATTTTCTTTGGCTTACGTTGATTCCCTTCTTAAACCTTGACACTTAAATACCCAAGAAATATTTCAGGTGTCCTAGATTCTTAATCTCAAACTGTTTGGCCAAATAAGCTTTCAGCATAGTTATCTCCCCATTGTCATCTCCAGTCACCACAATACCATCAACATACACAATCAATGCTGTGATGGTACCATTACCTCTCCGGGTAAATAATGTGTGGTCTGTTTGACTCTGGGAGTATCCATTTGTTAGAATGGTCTGTCTGAACCTCTCAAACCAAGCCTTTAGTAACTGCTTCAGACCATAAAGTGCCTTCTTTAGGAAACACACCTTACCATCGGCTGTCGAAAATTTGAAGCTAGGAGGGGGCTGCATATACATTTCCTCTTGTAAATCTCCATGGAGGAAGGCATTCTTCACATTTAACTGATATAAGGGTCAATCTTTGTTTTCTGTCATAGATAAAAGAACCCTTATAGTGTTATGTTTGGCCACATGAGCAAAGGTCTCGTGATAATCAATTCCAGACACCTGACTGTACCCTTTGGCCACCAATCTCACCTTGTACCTCTCAATAGCACCATCTGATCGATACTTGATTATATAGACTCATCTGCATCCAACTGGGATTCTCCCCCTGGGAAGGTCAACTAGTTTCCAGGTATAGTTCTTCTCAAGAGCCATCATTTCCTCTGACATGGCTTGTTTCCACTTAATGTCTGACATAGCCTCAGTTGCAGTTTTGGGAATTGAAGCAGAGGAAAGAGCAACTCTAAAATCAACACTTATAGGAGAGCATCATAGGAATCAAACTGGGCTATAGGATTAGTACAAGCTCTCTACCCTTACGAACAACAATAGGGAGGTCTAACTCCGAATGAGGAGAGGAGATGTTACCAACTAAGGAAGGGGAAGCTCAGGATGTGGAACCAAAGAGGACCCTTGGCAGGTCTTCTTTGTCCTTCTTGTGTACACAATATTAGGTGCCTTCTCGGTACAAGGTTCATCCACAGTATCAATATCATCCACCTCTTTATGTTTACCAATATCAAAAGAAAAAGGAGTAAGAGGCAATGGGGTAAGAAACGGAATGGCATAAGCAGCCTTTTTACTTTCATTTCCATTCTCCCCCTGAAAAGGATGCTGATGAGGTGCAAAGTAAGGCATAGACTCGAGGAAGGTGACATCTTTGGAAAGAAATCGCCTGCGAGATGAAGGGAGGTAACACTTATTGCCTTTGGTGGTGGAATTACCCAATGAAGAGGCATTTGAGAGCCTTGGGATTGAGTTTGGTGTGGTAGGATTTGTTAACATGCACTTTAACAAACAAAACCAAACACCCTGGGAGGAAGAGTGAAAGCAGAAGAATGAGGAGACGAGTGTAACTGGGTTTTGAGACTTAAGAATTTTTGTAGGCATGCGATTGATGAGGAAAGCCGTAGCAAGAACAGCTTCAGACCAAAAGGTTTTAGGAACATGCATACCAAATAAAAGACTCCTACCGACTTCTAACAAATGGCATTTTTCCTCTCAACTACCCCATTCTATTGGGGTGTATCAACACAAGCAAGCTGATGGATAATACCATTGTCAGTGAAAAAGTCTTGTAGACCACCATACATATACTCCCCATTTTATCAGACTAGACTATTTTGATCCTGGTTTCAAACTGGGTATGGACCATTTTATAGAAGTTTTTGAAGGCATCATAAACATCACTCTTATGCTTCAAAAGAATGGTCCAAGTACAACGAGAAAAATCATCAACAGAAGAAACAAAATAACGATCACCAAACAGGGAGGTAGTCGAACAAGGTCCCCAAACATCAATATGAACAATGTGAAAAGGAACAACAGATCTATTACCATGATAAGGATAAGATGAACGACAATGTTTAGCAAAAGTTTATGGTTCACAATGAAATATATGAGAAGAAGAAAAAGATGTAAACAAGTAAGGTAACTGTTTCCTCATAGCAACAAGAGAGGGATGTTCCAAACGTAGATGCCAAAGCATCAGAGAGTATAGAACTAGCATCACTTCGACCACATGCATAGGACTGCGGTGTTGTAAAAAAAGGTAACTGCGGATCAAGACGGTATAGGCCAGTGCCCCCACGTCCACTGCCAATAATCCTCTTCGTCACCAAATCCTGAAAGAGGCAATGAGAAGGAGAAAATGTGATACAACAATTCAAGGTTTTAGTTAAAGTGCTCACGCACAGTGGATTTAAGGTAAGGTTAGAAACATAAAGAAAAAAAAAAAAAAAAATGGAAGAGGTAATAGGGATACTACCTTTACTAGAGATAGAGGAGAAGTTACTATCAACTATCTGGATCTTATCCTTATCAGAAGAAATGGAGTAGGAGTCATAGTAATGGGAAGTACCAGTCAGGTGGTCAGTGGCACCGGAGTCAATGACCCATGACAGAGCTGTGGAAGGTGCAGAGGTGGGGACATGCATAGCGGAAGGTGAGGCATCCGGTGAGGTCGATGGGCTATCAAGCTGAGACATGAACCGGTGAAGCACTGCAATATCATCCCTAGAGAAGGAGTTGGTATCTGCCTGTGAGGAGCCTCTAATATCAGTCTCTGTCATAGTAGCATGGGTTGTAGCCCCTCCTCTGTGGCCACCACGTGTGCCAGTAGATCCACCACGTGTAGTAGGATGACCATGAAGAACCCAACACCTTTCTCGAGTGTGTGCAAGTTTCCCACAATGGTCACATTGTCGTCTATCTCTGTCATTTCCATTGGATGACCCTTGACCTCGGCTACCTCCACGCCATTCTCTATGGGTAGTGGATGAAAGAGGAGAGCACTCAAGTGAAGGTGCAGAATCCATGACACCTTTACTGCTCTCCTCACTCAGGAGGTAGCTACACACCTTATCAAGGGATGGAAGAGGTGACTGGCCCAAAATCTGTATCTGGATTTGCTCATAGTCTGAATTCAGCCCACTTAGAAGAATTAGAACAACTTTTTTCAAGAGATCCATAGACCTTGGCTTCATCATTAAGATTGGTCAACTAAAGATCTCAGTAATGATCTTACTCTTCCCAGAGGCCTATAACAGTATTATAGTAGTTAGAAATGGACTTAGTCCCCTGCTTCATGGAGCGGGCCCGCTAAAGAAGCTGGTAGACCTTCATAGAGTCACCTACCCTGTCATGGTTCTTAGAGACACTATCCCAAATATCCTTAGCAGTTTTCTTCCTTATAAATCTCCTACCTATCTCAGGTTTCATGGAGAAGAGTAGCCAAGTTATAACAGTAGAGTTTGTAGTTTCCCATTTCTGGTACTGGGGGTCTACGACAGCGGGAGCCTTGATAGCCCCAATGATATACCATAGCTTTCCTCTACTCCGTAGGGACAACTTCACAGAATGTGACCAATCCAAGTAGTTGGTACTATCCAACTTCGTAAGAGAAATCTGAGTATTAGGATTGTCAAAGACAATCGAACTGGGGTTGGTATTACTCGACCCACCCGATGTAGCTTCCATAGGTTCCATGAGATCAGACATAATATAAGTATACTCCGCAAACAATACCAATGGTAATCCAAACCAAAGGGGATACACAAGTCCTAAATATGGTCTTCTTAGGACCCTAAAAATATTCCAGCAGGCTAAAAAGACATGAAATCTTGATAGAACATCAACACAACTCACATCCAACTGTGGAGCTTCATCCAAAACTCATATACAAGCATCATAGGATAGAACATATCCATCAAATGAAACCAACAACTTCACTACCAGCTAGTGCAGGCCAAAGACAAGTTAAAACAAGGAAAAACCGATACCTGGCAACAAGTGGTAGATGGAGTTGTGCTCCTTCATCACAACTACTCAGCAGCTGAGGTTTGGAGGGATTATACAAGACCCTTGGGCGACCATTTCCAGCAAGGTTACATCCCCAACCAATGTCGGAGGAGAGAGAAATAGGGAATAGGAATTCTGGCTGGCGGTAATCCTGAGAAGAAATCTTCTTCTCAGTTTGGACTTCAAATGGTCTTTGTGGGCCTTAAGCTCCCTCCAATTATCTTCAAGTGGATTCCAGAACTCCATTAGGGCTTCTTGTATACTTTTCTTACATAATATAGCCTCTAATGGACCCATTGGCTTCTAGGGCTCCAAGAGAGACTTAAAGAATGAAACTGGGATGCTTGATCGACTCTCAAACCCTTGTTCAAGCTCTGATACCAAGTTAGAAATAAGGAGGACTAGGGTTAGAGATGAGGGAAGAAGAGAGAAGAGAGGGAGGAAGAAGAAGGAGAGAAGATGAGAGAAGGAGAAGGAGAAATGAGAGCAAAACGTGAGTGAGTCCTTTGCTCATCTCACCTATATTAGATTCCTAGTTGAATTACATATTCCTCCCTAAGGGAGGTGAAAGAGAAATAAAAGAAAATACATATAATGACAACTTAACATAAGACAATTCCTAAAGTACCATTATTACATACATTCTAACACTAATATGATCGTTCCTTACTTTATTTTTCCTTGTTTTATCACTCATCCATCTTAACATCCTCATCTTCACTACATTGAGTTTATCTACTTGATGCTTCTTAACTGCCCAAAATTCCGCACCATACATTATAGCCAGCAGTATGATTGTCCTATAAAATATTCATTTAAGTTTCAAAGAAATACGTTGATCACACAACACTTCGGATGCACCTCTCAACTTCATCCATCCTATTTTAATTCTTTCCGAAAAATCATTCTCTATATCGCCTTCTTTATTTATGATTGAACCTAGATACCTAAAATAATCACTTTATGGAACCTCTCTCATCAGTTTTCACCACCTCATTATCCGTCCTCATGTAGCTAATGTTACCGACCATATAATCTGTCTTCGTTCTATTTATCATAAAACCTTTTGATTCGAGGGTTGATCTCTGTAACTCCAACTTGGCGTTAATCTCTGCTTTTGTCTCATCCACCAAAACAATATCATTAGCAAAAATCATTCACCAAGGAACTTCATCTTGAATGTATTTGGTTAATTCATCAATGATAAGCGCAAACAGATAAGTGCTTAAAGGTGATCCTTATTTAACCCAAATGTAATTAGGAATTCACTATCTTGACCCCCCCACAGTCTTACACTAATCACCACACTATCATACATATCTTTAACTATGTCCAAATATTTACTTGAAACACTTCTTTTCTTTAGAACTTGCTAGATTAACTTTCTAGGGACTTTGTCATAAGCTTTTTCTAGGTCAATGAAGACCATATGGAGATCCTTCTCGCAATCTCTAAGTCTTTCCATGGGTCTCCTAAGTAAATAGTTTATGTAGTGGATCTTCCTAGCATGAAATCAAATTAGTTCTCTGTTTTGGAGTATGCAGATCATCTTTTTTTTGCTCCTAGAGCAGTTTTATATATGGTTTGAGCTGTGGGAGCATAAGATCAAACCAGATTTGCCAAACAGAATTCTACTCCCAATCCGCTCCCACATAATAGAAGATCAATGGAATCACTTCTGCGTAATGCATCCAAATGGAATAATTTTCCCAATTGTGTTCCTTGGGAAAAAAGTTTTTCAAAAAATTGTTACTTCTCCGTGATATTATTTGGATTTGTAGCTTTGTACTGGATTATGGACCCATAAATGGTGCTTCTATATGTCTTTGAGCTCCCCATTAGCATTCAAATGACAAAAGCAACTATATCCTCGAATATGCATCACATAGTAACAATGGAGCTCTAAATGGCTGACTTTCTCTGTGCTACGCACTCACGCACACGCGTTGACTGTGATTTTTCGGTGAGGATTTTATTTGGATTTGTGGCTGTAGTTTTGGATCATGGACCCATATATGGAGCTTCTATGTCTTTGAGCTCCTCATTAGCATTCAAATGACAGAAGCAACTGTCCTCGAATCTGCATCACATAGTAACAATACAACAATAACAACAACATCTAGAACCTTATCCCGACTTAATGGGGTCAGCTACATGGAGATTCCAAGCATAGACTAGCGCAAGGATCGATGCAAATGACTAATTATAATAAGTGTTGGCTGTCAACTGATGCACCACTACAAATCAGCCACAAACTTATAACGACAAATTATAATAAGATACAGGCTCTTTACTTAACTTACCATATAGATCAGTCAAGCCAAAGCGTCCTGCATGCATTATGTCCACCACCAAGACCCAACCTACTTTTATGAAAGGAGGAATGAGATGAATTCTTGACAGCCCCGCTAAGCACAAAAGATAATAAGAAATCAAAAGTTTGCACAATAAAAAAATTCCTTTACATTTTTGTATCAACCCATATTTTTTGATCCATGAGCCAATGACCATCTAAGAGAACTACATAATTCAAAAGTTCCCAAGTAAGGAGTGATCGGATTCAGATTGAAGGAGCTAAAAGAGCTAGGACACGCCTAAAATGACCATAGGCGAAGTGGTGAGGAATGACATGCTTAGTCTCGGTCTTGTCCCAAGTATGACCTTAGATAGAGCCTATTGGAGGGCAAGGATCCATGTAGCCAACCCCATGTAGCTCTCACTAAACTGACTTGTTGGGCTATGCGCCTCTTTACCCTTGCTCTCTTCTCATCTTTTTGCTGTCATCTTTCTTTTCTTATTTCTCATCCTTTTTTTCTCTTCCTTCACCTATTTTGTTTGTACTTCTTTCTTATTTTGTCTTATCAAAAGAATTTATTTCATTTTAAAACACTCCAAACCAAGGATTTAGTTATCGGAATCAGCCAATACCGACCCGGATTGGTCACTTTTGCCCTTACTTAAAAAAAAGAGTACATTTTCTTTGCGGTTTTACCCCTGAAACAATACTGATAACCGATCAAGATCGGTCAGATATCGGTGTCAGCAATGGCCGATAACAATACGATACGGCCGATCCCATAGTAACAATGAAGCTCTAAATGGCTGATTTCTCCATGCTATGCTTTATCTGCGTGTGCACACACACACACGCACGCACACACACGCTGACTGTGATTTTCCTGTGAGGATTTTGTCAAGGCCGACTGCTTCAATATGGGGATTGCAAATGAATATGAATAGTTGGACCTATGTCTGAACTTGATGTTGGTATGTAGGAACTGGGGGCTTTGCTGAGTGAAACTTGTTTGGGCCAAAGTCTAGCTTTTTATCCAAGTTGATGACATTACCTCCAGAATTCAGGATACTCACAGGAGTAACACTCTGCGCATTGTCTCTTCTGTACCTTTGCTTTTCTGTGGGAATTTATAGTTTTTCTTTTGATTTACAGCTTACTCATTCTGATTTTGCACTTGCTTGGGATGGGTTCCATTATTTAGCAAGTGCCTTTGTATCAGACAAAATTTTATCTGGTTACTCAACCTTATACATTTTGTTGGACAGTCAAAGGTAATTTTCTGACAAAGGACATGGATCTGACCATCGACAGAGTTGATGTTTAACTATGCATTGACTCAATTTTTGTTGATCACCTTGGTTGTGGCATTGGTTATGATTTTTAAGTAGAATGACTGATATAAATTTAGATTGAGTTGACAAGAACTCAATTTGGTCAAGACTAGGTTCTTTATTTATTGACCCAACTTAAATGCTTAAACAACGAATGTCAGACTGAATTGATTGGATCGGTGTATTCTTCTCTCTCTCTCTCTCTTTTTTGATGGGTAAAATTTTCTCCTTAACGTTCTCTGATTGTCTGTTCTTTAAATATTAATTCTGCCTCTTCTCTTGAGGATATGAAATGAAATTTATATACTCATTCATTTGAAATTTATCCATTTTGTGCATTTTTAAGGTTCAGATAGAATGCCCTAATATGGATGACTCATCATTGGACAAGCAAGGTCAAATGCAATCGTTGAGAAAGGTACAGATGTTGACACATTTCTTTCTTTTTCTTTTTCTGGAGATATCTCACAGGAGACATGTATGAAGTCTCAGTTATTTGATTTGATGCGATTTTCCTTTCCATTTCCCCCCACCCCTCTCTAGTAGACTATATGCCATTTGTTTTGGGTTTTTTTATCTACAGTGTAACAGTCTGCATACAGATTGGTCCTAGTGAGGTCATGGAGGCTGGTATGAGAATTTATGTACCTGTTTCAGTTGCTGAGACTAAAATTTCAAAGAGATTTGACACCATACCGAGTGGAACTTTTTATCCAAATGCTGATGAGATTGAGTACTTGCAAAGGCTTGTGATATACAAGGCATGTTCTTCCTTCTTGCTTCCAGTTTAAATTAATTTTCTCCAACCATGTACCTGGATACTGGTAGGGTTGCTGCTGTGATAATGGTGTAGGTTTAGGACTTGCTTGAACACATAAATCCAAGGGTACAGGTCAGTTTTTCCGAATGTGAACAGTTAAAATTAAGTTTCCTGCATGTAATATTTATTGCTTATTTATTTCCTTAATAATTTATACTTTAAAATTTTAAGTTAAAATATTTAGAGAATGAGTGAGCCATCAGCCATGTCAATGGATTTGATGAGTTCCTTGAGGGATGTTACCATCTGCCTTCTTAATGTAATTTTTACTTGCGGGTCACTGAGAGCTAATATATGCCATTCATTGATTCCATTATCGCTGTGCTATTTTATGAGCTGTCACCTCATTATTGGTTCTGAGATTTCAGGACCCGGCTATAATTGTACTAAATAAGCCCCCCAAATTGCCAGTCAAGGTAAATTCTGCTACCTCCTGCTTTTTGGTGTTTGATAGACTTTTTTTCCCCAGAAATTGATGCCTTGATTCATCCTTTTTGGTTATTTTGATGCTGTCTAGGGAAATATGCCAGTTCATAATAGCATGGATGCATTAGCAGCTGCTGCATTATCTTATGGTTATGAGGAGGGTCCCAAGTTGGTGAGTCCCTGGTACTTCATCCTGTATTTCAAGGAAACCTGCTAAGAATCTTGGAATTCTTTTGGGGAATATTAGAAAAAATAGGTGCCTCTTGTTCATGCTGCGTACTTGGACCCAACGGACTGGATTTTTTAAGCTGTTCTTCTATTGGATCTGTTGCTTTCAATAATTCCATTCCATTCGCTGGAAAGATGTACCATATGCTATTACATTGGGGCTTTGAAAATAGAGGTACTGAAAGTTGTTTAATTGTAAATCAAATGTGCAAAGATGTGTTGGTACAGGTAGGAACTCTCTAGATTGGCCTGTTCAACAATGGAGTTTTTTATATTGAAAGAGATTCATTGGGGGATAGTGTCTATAGTGACTATTGAGAAAATTAGATCCCTGTATATTTCTGTAATTTTGTGAAAAGTTGTATGCATGTTGGTATATAATCCCTAATGGCAGGCCTAGTCACAAGTGACTCGACCCTAGAATTGGATCTTAAATGCAACCAGTTTAGACATTAACTTCAGTCTCAGTATAGAACAGCTACCAACATGAAGTAAACACTATATATAACTATATAAGATGAGGCTAAACTGTTCTGGGACTGTATCACTGTAAACACAGTGAATAAACCAGGCCTGATATATGTGTATAGACAGCAGACAAATCAGATCAAGGATGGTCTATCGCAGGACTAAGGTTCAAGGTATCGGGTTTCGACCCTTGGGGAGACCGAAATTTCGGTCGAAACTTGGGAAATTTTGAGGAAACCAGGGAATTTTTCCCGGTTTGGTGGAAATTTAGGTTTCGACCCTCAAACAGTGTTTTTTTTTGTGTACATCCTATTTTAGACATTTCTAACACATTCACATCATTAGTTTCATAAAAAAA
>NW_024870473.1:229968-262081 GCF_013358625.1 Macadamia integrifolia | reverse complement strand
AAAATCATACTTGTGTGGTAAACCAAAGGTTCAGTAATCATTACGTTGAGTTGTTGACTGAAATATGGTGTAGGTAAATGTATTTTCAAAAAAAAAAAAAAAAAAAAAAAACATTAACATGCAAAAAAAAAATTCGGCCACCGTGAATGCGCAAATCGGGTCCTCTTAAGTAACATATAAAAAATTTACATAATTCTACTCTAGTTACAAGTATATTCTATAAAAAAATGATTTTCGGGGAATATTCTATAAAAAAATGATTTTCTGGGAAGTTGGGACTTACCTTTTTGGTCCAAGCTGTCTTTCTTATGTAGATGAAGCAAGAACTGCCCTTAGATTCAACTTTGTTGGGAAAAAATGGAAATCTCCACTGTTTCCCCAAGTTTTCCACTCCTAAGAGAAAAAAATAAGAAGATGGTTGAATTCTGCTAAAAGAAGGCTTGGGTTTCTTTTCAAACTAACTTATATAGGACCTGGTTCCACCCAAAGGTTGAACCAGTTGGTTTGGTCGAAACATGTTAACGCATGGTCAAAACCTGTGACTTTTAAAAGTCACAGGACATATCGTTTCAACCTCTGGGGATATGGTCGAAACCTGCGAAATTCCGAGTTCTCGAACCATGCTTGAAACCCAGAAATTTGAAGATAAATAGAACACCAACAAACATCCACTTGATGGGCACCAAACTCTAATCAAACTTAGGTCCTAATGTGGTGATTAGACCCTCCAAATCTCAGCTTAATGTGATGGACTGATGCTGAGATATGATCAGGACATGAAATTAGAAATACGTAATGTGCCATAGACAAAACCAGGCACAGGTGGCCAAATACACAGATCAGTAGAGTTGAAGTTGCAGCAGAAAGTTTGAGGGAAAACAGAACGCAGGCTTGTTTGTGTCTTCAGAACTTCAATAACAGAAACTGATGTTTGATGATGTACGGAGGAGCTTCAACAGGTCTCGGACAATAGTATTCACCAAAAAAAAAAAAAAAAAAAAAGAAGGAGAAAAAAGAATGAAGAGTAACAATGGAGATTGATAGTTATGGGTGGGATAGGCTTTCTAAGTCTTAGGTCTCTCACGCAGAGCTATTCCAGCTGTTGAACAGCCTCTCTCAGGTTCAGACTTGCAAACAAGATCTGAACTTATTAATTTAATCTCCCCCAAAGAGCTGGGATCGTCTCTTTTAAATAGGCTTGAAAGCCTTTACAAAATAGAGAGTAACGAAAAAATGAAACAAATTACAAGTAGGAAACTTTAGTTCCTTGACCAATAAGAAAGAAAGACAAGGAAACTAAAGACAAACAACTTTCCTAAACTGAAACTAAATACTTAGGCAATAAGAAAAACATGAAAAAGGAAAGAGATAACAGAAGGAAAATTTATAGGAAAAGGAAACTGTTATAACACCAGGGTCTTGCAACCATTTCAAGGGAAAAAGAAAGAAAGAAGAGAGAGAGAGAGAGAGAGAGAGAGAGAGAGAGAGAGAGAGAGCGAGATATAGAGCAAAGAGAGAGAGAAAAGCAGCCAACTTGTGGGAGGCTGCTTGTGGCTAGAACAGAATGCCTAGCTGCAGACCCCTCCCTTTGTATTTATAATACTCCATAAATAGAAAAAATAAATGGGGACAAAAATACCCCTGTACCTTGTGCACCATAATAGAAAAATAACCAAAAACCAAGACCAAAATACCCTTAGAAACTCAACACTCACCCTCAAGCTGGAGCATACAGATCACTGATGCTCAGCTTGTTACAAGAAGTGCAAAAATTAGGAGCAAACAAGGACTTGGTAAACATGTCAGCCAACTGATTTGTGGGAGAGATAAAAGCAGTCTCAACCAGCTTCTCAAGGACTACATCCCGAACGAAGTGACAGTCCACTTAAATATACTTGGTCCTGTCGTGAAAGATTGGATTATTGGTAATATAGACAGCTACTTGATTGTCACAATACATCTTCATAGGTGTAGGCACTGAAAAACCCATCTCTAGATGCCATTAACAAAGCCACATCAACTTGGTAGTAGTATGAGCCATGGCTCTGTACTTTGCCTCAGCACTAGACCTAGCAATGGTCGTCTATTTCTTACTACATGTAACCAAGTTACCTCCAACAAAGGTACAATATCTAGTAGTAAGCGACGATCACTGGCAGAGCCGCGACCCAATCAGCATTGGAAAAAGCAAACAACTCCATATGCTTATTGGGTCGATAAATAAGCCCCTTGCGAGTGTAATACGCCAGGCATTTAAAAGACTTGAAATACATAATCTAGACCTTGTGTGGGACTTGAAGATTTGCAAGAGTGATGGTTTAGCTTGAAGGGCTATTATATAAGATAATTGGGTAGTGGTGATGAGTTTTATTTGAGACTTCATAATCCATAATAATGTATAAGCATACAAGTTGGTTTGGGACGTAAGGTAGGTAATTCAGTGGGTAAGGGTATTTTGGGAATTTTATAAAAGAAACGCAAATGGTAACCTTATAAGCACATGAACGGTGAATAATAATAATGGATTTAAAAGATTAAATATTAAAAATATCTAAGTAAGGTTACAATGGGTAACCCATGTGGACTGAATTATGAGTTTAAGCTTAAATAAGGGGGTTGGGTGTTAGTATGTTTTTTTTGGGTGAATAAATAACTCATAACCAAAGAGACGGGAAAAATATACAGCCCCAAAAAGGAGGTAGGGAAGAAAAGAAAACAAAACCGTCAAGGGAAAACAAGATTCCTGATTACTGAGCTTGGAAGCTCCTAGGAAGCAACAATGTGACAATTTCTAGGGGAGGGGGAACAAGAGGAAGAAACTTTGAAGATCTTTGCTTAGACATCAAAGAAGATGGAGTTCCAAATCTTTTTAAGCGGTCGAGAGTTGGAGGTCCATTTCTTATGATTTTTCTCCATCCAGATTTGATTTAAAGTAGCACAGAAGGCAAGTTTTCCCACTAAGTCATAAATGGTCTTCCCTTGGAAGGTCATATCCATCCAAACACACTCTCTTTGGAAGGGGAGAATTCTTCTATTAACTGGCCAACATTTTGAGAGGACAAACTTCCATATGGAGGAGGAGACGGGGCAGGAAAAAAAGAGATGATCCCTATGTTCCGGCTCGGAGCCACAAAGGTAACAAGTAGGAGAGGCTTGAATCCTTCTTTGAATGAGAAAGGTATGCATGGGGAGGCAATTCATAAAGGCTCGCCAGGCTGTGAAGCTGTGCCGAGGGATGTGATGCTTGAACCAGATGAGCTTGTACCAAGGGGAGGGGGGGACCATGATGTCTGAAGAAGTCCCAGGCAGACTTAGCACTGAATTTGCTATTCGAGGCATGGTTCCAAATGATAGTATTGGTTCTCCTAAGACCTAGATGAGGGATGCTTGGAAGAGAGGACCAGATTTCATCCAACTGGATGGAGTCAGTATCAGGGGGGTGCCAGTAACCAGCAGAGATGATATCAGCAACCATAGCATGTCATGGGAGCCCAGAGTTGTAGATATTCCTAGCACTGAGGACTTGGGAGAGGATTCCTTTAGGGTGCCAAGGATCCAGCCAAAGGTAGGTGGAGGTGCCATCCCCAATACAGGTGGAGATAACTCTGGAAGCCTTAGATCTTAAAGAGATTAACTTGCGCCATACCCAGGAGGCATCAGAAGGAGAGTGGACTGACAAAAGAGAATCCCGCTTGAGAGGATGCGAATACACCCAATCCACCCAAATGCTTTTCTTCCTAGAAGCAACCTTCCAAATAAGCTTGATGATGCCTGCTATGTTGACATCTTTGATGCGTCTCAATCCAAACCTCCTTTCTTGGGGAGGCAAACAACAACCCAACTAAGGGGGCGGAGAAATCTAAAGGTCTCATATCCTTTCCAAAGGAAGGAAGCAAAAACACCTTCTAGCTTAGCCATGATCGCCTTAGGGAGACCGTATATGCCAGACCAGTAAATGTAGGAAGCTTGAAGGGCTGATTTGATGAGCTCAAGATGGCCTGCAAAGGATAATAGCTTTCCTTTCCATAATTGGAGACGCTTTCTGATGATATCCAGCATAGGGGAGCAGTGGTGACTTGAAAGCCTTGCAGGGATGAGCGGAAGGCCCAAGTACTTGACCGGAAGAGAGCCCGGAGCAAAACCTGTTTTTTGAAGAAGGGAGAGCTTGGATCCATCCGAAATCCCGGTAAAAAAGATGAGAGATTTCCTAGGATTGATGCGAAGACCGGACGTCGAAGCAAAAAGACTTGGGCATTGCATAATAGTGTAAATGGAGGGCTCGTCAGCTCGGGAAAAGATCAAGAAGTCATCAACAAATGAAAGGTGAGTGAGCCTGATGGCCTTGCATTTGGAGATGGGGGTGATGGAACCCTGATCCGAAGCACTTTGAAGACTGCGTGAGAGGACCTCCATAAGAAGAAAAAATATATAAGGGGACAAGGAACATCCCTGTCGGATGCTAGTGGATGAGGTGAAGTACCCGTCAAGCTGCCATTGACCAACACGGAAAATTTGGGAAAGGCAATGCAGTGAAAGATCCAGTTGGTGAAGGTAGGGGGAAATCCCATCATGCTGAGCATAGAAATGATGAAATCCCATCTTATGGAGTCAAAAGCCTTGTGGATGTCAATTTTCATCAGAGCTGCTGGGGGATGGGATTTTTTGTCAAAGCCTCTAATGATCTTACGACAGAGAAGAATATTGTCCCCAGTGGACCTTCCTGGGATGAAGGCAAACTGGTTGTCACTAAGAAGGGAGTCAGTGAGGTTCTTGATCCAATTGGCAAGGATCTTGGCAATAAACTTATAAAGGAGATTGTATATAGAGATCGGCTTGAAGTCATACATAGTGTTTGCACCCTCCTTTGGAATAAGGCAAAGAAATGTATGACTGATTGCTTTGATCTGACTGGGGTTGAAGAAGAAACTCTTAACCGCTTGGATAAGATCCACTTTAATGATATTCCAAGCAATAGTGAAGAAGCCCATACTGAAACCATCGGGACCAGGAGCCTTGCTGGCTTTGTGGGAGAGGATGGCAGCAGTAATCTCATCATCAGAGGGGATGGCCCAGAGAGTAGGAGTAATATTGACTGGGACAAATTTGTTTAATAGCCCCTCAGGGATGGGCAAAGCTGTGGAGGCATCCGGGTTGAATAGAAGCTTGAAGAGATTGACCGCAACCTCTTTTATCTCATCCACTTTAGTGACTTGGGATCCATTAGGATTTGATAACATGGTGATGGAGTTGAAGTTGTTTCTAGCCTTCAAGGAACGATGGGAGTAAGAGGAGTTAAGTTTCCTAATTCCAACCAATTGATTCTGGATTTCTGCTTTAGTAAACTTTCCTCTTGAGCCAGAAGAGCTGAAAGATTTGTAGATTCAGATTTCTCCTCCTTAGCAAGAGAGGGGTTCAGATGGTCAGTCTGAAGTCAGATCTGGATGGAGGTTAAACGGTTCCTGCAATCAGTAACAAGAGAAGAGATGTTCCCAAAAGTGTTAGTATTCCAAAGCTTTAAGGCTTCTTTGACATTTTTGAGCTTCCTGGAGAAGGCAATGAGGGGTTGAAAAAGCTTGGACAGGTTTGAGCCAAGCTTCCTTAGGAATTTTGAGAAAGTCAGGGTGAGTGGTCCACATATCAAAGAACTTAAAGGGTTTGGGGCCGAAGGAGGTGTAAGGATGAATTGATAGGTTGATGGTGCTATGATCAGAGATGGACGGGGGTTCAAAAGTAGCATGGGAAGAAGGGAAAGCAGATAGCCAAGCCTCATTGACAAGCATCCTATCTAACTTACAGGCAATGCAAGAAGAGCCTGATCTTTTATTGTTCCAGGAGAACTTGATACCAGACCAGCGGAGGTCATCTACTGCAATGTCCTCAATGCAGCCATTGAAAGACTCCATGTTTGCCATATTATGTATTATGAAGCCGTCCTTCTTGTTTTTCATGAGAGCATCTGATGACATTAAAGTCTCCACAAATTCCCCAAGGGCGGGAGGCAACTTGCCCAACAATGGAATGAAGGTCATTCCAAAGAATTTCTCTATTTGCCATACTGTTGGAAGCATAGATAGCAGAGAATAAAAAGGAGAAGCTTACAAGCAGGGTCGGATATGGCCAGATGAAGGAGCTGAGAAGAGGTAGAGATGAGGGAGACGGTTAGAATTTTTAGAAGCATATTCTCCCATTTGGGTGGTGAGAATGATTGGTAAGGAAAGACTAGCTTGGGGCAAGGGAAGAGGCAATGGGGGCGAAGGAATTCTCTTTAAGATGAGTTTCAAGCAGATAGCAAAAACCAAGACGAAGGTCCTTAATTAGCAAACGAGTGGCAGCTTATTTATTGGGGGCATTTAAACCCTGAAGATTCCAAACCAAGGCTTGCGACATCAGGCACTTGGAGAGGGAGGTAACTTATACTCTGCAGGGATGGGGCAGGCGGGAGCACAAGAGGGCGAGACTTCTTCTCTGGTAGGATCGCTGCAAGGGGGCGATATCAGGAGCATAGGAGGCAAGGTTTAAAGAAGCAGGTTTACGACCTTGATGGGATTTCCAGGTGAGATTCTTAACAGGCCCAGGCACAATATCAGAAGCGGCGGGCAAAGAAAAAGGGTCGAGAGAGGCCTGACAGGTAGAGGAGTTTGGTTTTGAGTTGGTGGAGATGGGCTGGACAGGGTTAAGGGAGTGGGTGCTATGGGTATTGGTGGATGTGTGGTGGGTCGAAGAGGAGGTGGACATAGGTATTGGGCCAAGAAGAGGGGTGTCCGAGCGATGGGCTTTGGTATATGAGCTTGAGGTGGTTAAAGGGCCTTGGTTATCTAAAGGAGTAGTTGGGTGAACCGACTAAGCAATCGGTTCAGCAGGTGGACCAGGAGTGGGTTGGACCGAAATGGATGGGGCAAGAGGTATTTTAGTTAGGTCAGAAGAGGACTTTCCAGAAGAAGTGTCTTCAAGGGGCATGTCGCAGCGATCATCAGTGGCATGGTCGCCTTCGTCTAAGGTATCGGCCACCGAGGTGTCACTATCCGAGGAGTCTTCGAAGAAGAGGTATGCTTGTCAAAGGTCTTAGATGCAGAGCGCGATGAGGCATACGAGCTATCACCAGAAGAGGAGCTTCCTTAGGAACTGACGGGAAGATCATTGGCAGAAGGCTGCTACTCCTCTTCGTCAGGCTGCAAAATGGCCTAATGGTCAGAGCATCCTTAGTGACCTTCAGTCTCAGCTCAGAAGAGGCGACAAGGGAGTGATGAGGTCGACGACGTTTGGTTTGCCGTCTACCCCTCACCGGAGGACAAATGAAGGGACGATCTTCCGAAGCCGACATGAACAAACGGTCTTTGTGGGAGACAGGAGCAATGGTAGCAGTCACAAGGTCTTTAGGAAGACAAGTCGCAGTATCATGGCCGATAACCTTGCAACACAAACATTGAGGTGGTTGCCAGTCATAATGAATGGGTTGTTGGAAGCAGAGCTCATCACCCTATTGGACCGTGGACAGTGGTAGAGGAGGGGAGGGCAGTTGATGCAGGAACTTCAACACAGATTCTAGCGTATGTAAGCCTGGCCTTCTTATTTGTTTTGGCATCAGAACAGATAGGGGAGCCGATCACAGAACCGACGGTACTCAGGCCATCTGTGCACCAGAAATGCAAAGGGAGCCCTGGAAGAGAAATCCAGAGGGGGATGGTGGAATAATCCACTCGGTTCAAGAGAAGTTGCCTGTTCCAAGATTTGAGGAAAATAGGCTTACGTCCCACGAGCCACAGTCCTCCCTTCAAACTGCGAATTTTATCGCTTTCCTTAGAGAACTTAAACAGAAATAATACGTGGTCCATTAAGAAAGTGTTAACCGTGCCGGAAGGCCTCCATTGCTTCAGCAAAGAGTGTTTCACCAGGTGAAAGGGAGGCCGATTTCCAAGGAAGTGGCCAATAAGAGAGCTCGACCACTTGGAAGCTTCATCGTCGAGGAGGCCATCCGGGCACTTAGCTAAAAGGGATTCACCCATCGTACAGGGCGGCATAAAAATGGAGGTGTAGGCCATCCACAGGGGCAGAGACGGTTAAAGAATGTTGAGAATTCCATGCATTCACGGTGGGGGCGGAGTTGGTATGAAGGGGAGGGTCGTAGTTGATGGTTGGAGGCTCAGGGCTTGAAGAGAGGGAGGTAGTAACAAGGGGAGAACCCCCCAGTAAAGGGGGCAGACATGAAGACCGGAGTTCAGGAAAGGTGGGGGGCAAACATCCGTATTCCCTCCACGAATCGTGACGATCGAAGGTTTGTGGTGATCTCGCTAGACAAAGTTCCACCCTCCAAATCCAAGGATAGCAATGGAGATCCTTAAAGACACACACACTTATAGTTGAGAGAAACAAAAGAGAATAGGGAGAGATAGAGCTCATGAGATTAGGTTAAAAACTTGCTTTGTTGTGGCAAAACCTCTTATTTATGGAGATCTGGCCTGCTAGGCTTCCCAAGTCTAGTGGGTCTATACTTGCCCCAAGTGGGTGACCCACAACCAAATCAGGTCAAGACCCAATTCGATCCACTCACCCACACAGGGCAAACATACTCAATTCTCTTCTCTACCATAGGTGTCTCATCATACAGGAAATGGAGCGTGCAACCTAACGAGATAATACGTAAGGAGGACCAAGGTTCAAGGTATCGGGTTTGACCAAGTTTCGACCCTTGGGGAGACCAAAATTTCGGTCGAAACTTGGGAAATTTCGAGGATACCGGAGAATTTTTCCCAGTATTGTGGAAACTTAGGTTTTGACCCCCAAACAGTGTTTTTTTTTTTGCCTGATTTTTTGTGTACATCCTATTTTAAACATTTCTAACACATTCACATCATTAGTTTTATAAAAAAACACAAAGTCTTACTTGTGTGGTGAACCAAAGGTTTGATAATCATTAAGCTGACTGTTGACTTAAATTCTGAAACTATACTACATAATGACATAGTCTGTACTATATATAGTCTACAATCTACATCAAAACATAAGACATAATCCAAATGATCCAAAATGAATAAAAATATTACATCATCAACAGTTATCTATCAACACTCAACAATAGTGACTCAATTGCTCAACACTCAACACTCAATGGTAGTGACTCAATTCCAAGTATAGTGTCTAGGCGGTTCCATCCCACGAGCTGTGTACCACTGCAGATGTCGTTGCTGCTCCTCTGAATGCACCACATATGCATCCCATGACATGCTTTGGACCCAAAAACTTGGTAAGAATAGTCTCTCTAGCAAGCAAATGACCTTTCAGAGTCTTTAATTAAGGATTGAAACCAGCTAAAAACTTGGAGACCTTTCCGTTTTGGTGAATGGGAGCCTGGATGGGTACTTTCCCCTAGGCCGTGGCATCTGCCAAGGATGCTCCCTTTCTCCTCTGCTTTTATCTCTCCTTGGAAGTCCTCTCCCGATCCATTCAATCAGTCACCAACCTCCACGTTATTTCTCTCATCCCGAAATGCAAAACCCTTCACCTCTCCCACTTGGCTTTTGCATATGACATCATGATCTTTTCCAAGGCTGACCCCCTCTCTATCACCACTATCATGACCACTCTCCAAACCTTTGAATCCATCTCGGGCCTCAGTTTAAATCTCAAGTCCAACATCTTCCTTTCCGGAGTCTCCCATGAGGTTCGTGATTCCCTCTCTGAGATCTTTGGTATTCCGCTCTGTTCTCTGCCTGTTAAGTACTTAGGTCTCCCCCTTATCTCCACCAGACTCTCTTCCCATCATTGTTCCCCTATGCTTGACAAGCTTAGGAAAAAGCTCCAGCTCTGAAAAGGCAAACTCCTCTCTTTTGCCGGTCGGCTCACCTTGATTCGATTGGTCCTCCAATCCATGTATCTTTACTGGTCGGGTACCTTTGTCCTCCTTGTCTTCATCATTAAATCCTTTGAAGGTCTTCTTTGCTCCTTCCTTTTGAAGGGCTCTGATTCCCCTAAATTCCTAAGGCCTCTCAGCTGGGATAAGGTTTGCTTTCCTAAATCCGAAGGTGGCCTTGGGATTAGAAGAATCAAAATTACCAATTCTGCTGTGGTCCTCAAGCTCACCTGGAAGATTGTTTCCAACCATAAAAGTATTTGGGTGGATTGGATTCACTTTGGGCTGCTCAAATCTAATTCCCTTTGGACTGCCCCTTCCAATTCTGACGCCTCTTGGATCTGGAGAAATATTATTGAGCATAGATCCATTGCTCTCACTGCCATCTCCTTTTCCATCGGCAATGGCCGGTCCATCTCCCTTTGGAAAGACCCTTGGTACGCTTCGGGCATCCTCTCTCATCTCATCTCTCCCAGGGTTATCTACTCTTCTGGCCTTCCCTCTAATGCCACGGTCCCCTCTATTCTCTATCCCAATGTCTGGTCCCCTCCTTCCTTGCCCCCCCTCTTTATGACCTCTGGTCCTCCCTCCCTCCTCTTCCCCTGGGCATAGAGGAAGGGAAGACAAGTTTATCTGGCTCCCCTCCTCTAATGAAATCTTCTCCTCCGCCTCCATTGTGTTTTATTAGATCTCCTTCTTCGGTTGTTCCATTGCATAAGGTTGTTTGGTTCAAAGGTCACATTCCCCACCATAGCTTCACCCTTTGGAGATGCCTGTCCAACTGTCTCTCCACTCAATTCTTTCTCATCCACCGCCACATCCCTGCCAACCCTTCTTGCTGCCTCTACCCTCATGGAACTGATGATATCCCTCATCTCTTCTTCTCCTATCCCTTCTCCTCCCATATCTGGAATTCTATCATCGCTAAGTGCTGGCCAATTAGAAGACCTATTCTCTCTTTTGATAGGGAATGGATCTGGATTGACATGCCCTTCTCTGGCTCTACTATTTGTGACTCTATGGGCAAACTGGCCTTTTATGCTACTATAAACCACCTTTGGATGGAAGGTAACATCCGTAGATGGACTCCCAAATCCAGATCCCTTGATCAGATTTGGAAGACTATCTACTTTGATGTCACTTCCAAAGCCCATACCCTTCAAACCTGCCCTGTCCCTATCACATCCAAAAATTCCCACATCATTACATCTTGGAACCTTTAGGTTGATCTCATCCCGCCTGGTTAGTTCCCTGGTTGGGCCTCTTCCCCCCCCCCCCCCCCTCGAATTCTGGCCGATGGTTCTATGTTATTTAGTTTTTGTCTTTAGTCATTGTACTTTTAGTTAGCTCTTTGCTCTTGCTTGTTTTGATGCCTTGTTTTGGCTTCTTGTTGGCTTAAGCCTTTCTCCCTCCCCTTCCTTTTCTCGTTATTAGTAGTAAGAGGCTGGAAAACATTCAACTCTTCAACCATCCCTTTAAAAGCAATGTAGTAATCCTGTAAAAACTTGTTAGATTGTTGAAACTGAAATAACTTCTCCTAAAGATCTTAAATGAGAGTCATATTTTTCTCTTGAGAATATGTTAGCATTCTCTTTCAGCCATTCACTATACCCTGTATCACCAGAAGCAAGAGTACCAGAAGTAATATACTCAAGCTTGTCTTTGGCCATAATGTAATCTCTCATAGCCTGAGCCCATAGTAAACAGTTAGAACTCCCTTTGAGCTTAATATATGTGATCTAGACATTCACAGTGTCCATAGTAGGGGTAGTAGATGTGATCTCAGTCATAATGAGAGACAAAAATAAGGACAAAAACAATTATCTTAGATACACTAACAAGAGATCAGGACCAACAGCAATAAAAAAATCGATCAGCCTTATAGGGTTTGAGAAACCCAAAAATATTGACCTTGTAAGTATAGGGGCCAGCAATAAGATATCAATAGAGAGCTGATATAGTGCTGGAATTAAGGACCAGCAGTAGGGCAATCTTCACAAAATAAAAGACGACAACAATCCATACCAAAAAAAAAAAAAAAAAAAAAGATTTTGCATGGATATGATGAGGGAACAAAAATCGGTATCACCTAGTTTGTAGAGCGATAGATCTTAGAGATGTAATAAAGAACAGAACCTACCATGCATAAAATGCCCATAAAATCCAAGGACCCGGAACCACCAAAACAAAAATCGATCTTGTCAGGGTTTTATTGAAAAAAATCAATTTCTGCAGAAGAGAGGGAAAATTGATTCTTGCTCCAAAAGTCTTCAAAACAGAAACAGTAGATCACCATGTAGATAAGAAAAAATCGTTCCGTTGATGAGAGGAGTGTTTATATGATAGTAGATGCAGCAATAGGTGGCTGCTCACTACAGGGTTTGAAGAAAAGAAAAGATCAGCAGAAGAGGGATGAAGAAACTCAGATCTGATTACAAGAGCTCTGATAATATGTTACAACCCCAGAATCCTGCAAACTGATCAAGCAAAGAGAAAGAAAGAAAGAAAAGAGAGAGAGAGAGAGAATCGTGGGAGGCTAGAATGGAGTGCCTTGCCACAGGCCCCTCCCTCTCTATTTTTAATACTCCAACAATAGAAAAAATACATTGGGACAAAAATAGCCCTGTACCCTGCGCACCATAATACAAAAATAACCAAAAAACAATGAGACCAAAATAGCCTTAGAAACTCAATAGAAACTACTTCCTATCTAAGACTTTCCTAATCTTTACTTTAATTTACTTGACAAGAAAAATAAACAAAGAAAAGAAAATTAAGGTTAAAAGGAAACAATATGGGCCAAATCACTGTTCACATAAAAGGTGTCATGCGAACAGTTTTTTTTTTTTTTTTTTTTTTCTTTTGAATTTATTTTTGTCCTCTTCTTCATTCTTTGATCTACATCAACCACAGGTTGCAGATGTGGCTTTTTGTATTCATAGTGAATACATAAATAGTCCCTTCCCTCACTAGGCCACCACTAAAGATAATTAAAAAATTAACAGTGGAGAGGAAAAAAATGTTTGAATTGGTTATTGATTATGAAAGTAGTTGATTTAGTTTTTGTTTTTTGAGAAAACATGTCATCATTATCCTTTTCCTTACAAAAATTGTTACCTTATATATATATGTCCCTTTTTTTCTTTGTTTTCATGTTTCATTAGGTTCATCGCCTTGACAGAGAGAGCAGTGGGCTCCTTCTAATGGGAAGGACAAAAGATAGCAACGATCGACTCCATTGGTTGTTCAGCGACGTGAGTACGGAAAAATCTTCATCTAAGGTGCACATACACTCTCCTTGCAAAACCTGCTCAGGATTTATTAAAGGGAAAGTTTCATTCTTTTCCCAATGATATACCTATAACTACTATATAGATTTCCAGAGGATGAAGAGAATAAAAATGACCATATGGCTTCCTATGATGCATTAAATTGATGGTTTTAAAATGGAAAATTTCTGAAAGAACCAATATTTGTCCATGTACATCATGACGAGGGCCTGAAAGATAGATGCCATACTTTTGTTTGTATGTGCAACGAAGTCCAGTTTCTATATCAATTGTTTCTTTAAGGCTTTATGCTTTAGTGTTATAACAGAACAAATGGATGATGGGTAATTATAAAGGAGTAGTTTAGCCAATTGAAGCATAACTGGAAGGAATTCCAACTAAAATGGCTAGTTTTTCCACCTGGACTTGATCCGTCACATGTAAATTTGGGGCCTATTTCAATCACATGGCCCCACCTTGCATGCGGCTTTCCCTTACATTTTTCAATGTTCTAGTATTGCTCCTTGTTAGTTTAAAATGATTTTTTTACAACAGAACTCAACTCAACTAAGCCTTATCCCAACTAATTGGGTTGGCTCCATAGGTGTTCGAGAAACAACCTCTCCACGAAGTGAGGGTAAGGCTGTGTACATTGACCCTCCCCAGACCCTACAGTGTCGGGAGCCTCGTGCACTGGGTACACCTTTTTTTCTTACACAGGTTCGATTTTGACATTCAACAAAAGGCATTCTTATTGCAATCCTAACCCTTGCATGTCTTTTATAGTCATATTAGGAATGTCCCTTGCTCTTTAGCCCCACCAATCTAAATAAAATCACTCCTTGAGCATTCAAAGATCTTTCTGTTAGACCTTTTAGGGTTTTACAATGAACTCTAATCGGTTCCCATACAGACAACTAGAACATGAAATTGAATCAAAACATAGAGGATCGATTTGTACCTTGCACCTAGTATGCTGAGGAGGATCGATGCTGTTTTTTACGGTTTCCTTCTCTTGGCTATAGATCTTTTACAGTCCCTCAGACCTCCTTGAGTTCTCTCACTTTAGTGGTAAAGTGAGGAAAAGTGAATGATGGCTGTAGGGACCCAAAACCCAGTATTTATAATACTGTCCTACACCCAAAACTCTAAACCACAATGAGTTGGGATAGCATATCCCTAAACTTGAGAGTGGACCGAACATGGCTCTCACCCATTTAATCAACCCGAATAATTAATTAAGCCCATAAATCCAACAATCTTCCACTTGGGCTACATTAATTATAAGGATGTCGACTTTCAAAGTTTTTTTTTTTTATTTTTTTATTTTTATTTTTTGGAGGGGAGGAGGGTGATGATTTCAAAGATGCATTTGGTGGTTAGATTAGCAAGTAATAAAGTTAATCAAATCCTCTCTTGATCTACTCTTTGCATGAGAAACCCTATTGCTCATGAGAAAGAAACCTGAACCCTATATTGTTGCCGCTCGGGCTGCTCCCCCCTCCCCCTCCCCATTCCCATCCCCATCCCCATCCCCATCCCCATCCTCTCTTCTTCTTCTCTCATCCTCTCCCTCTCATCCTCTGCTATCCTTTCTTCTTCACCCTCTTCCTCTGATCCTTTTCTTCTTCTTCTTCTTCTGCAGTTCACACGTCCGGGAGGTCGTAATCCACCCGTTGCCGTCTCCCCATCCCTTCCACTCCCATCTTGACTCTGATCTGGTGATGGTCCTGCCAAGATCCCCTTGACCCTCTCTGTAGGACTCGTTGGCTCTTTCTGCCGGTGTTCTCGGGGCCTGCCGCTTCTCTCCCTCTTCCTCGAGTTACTTCTTGATCGGGTTTTGCTATGTCGCCGTCCATCTGTTGCTTTGACCTGCTCTTTGACCGCTTCGTTGGCTCCTTAGCCCCCCTCCGCCGACGCTCGCTGGGCTTGTTGCACTGTTTTGAGTGTGCCTTTGAGCTGCTAACCTAGCCAAGCTCTCTTCTGGATCCTTGGCAGACCAAACGTTTTCTCCCGTTTGCTCCCTGATCAAATCGTTTTTCCCGGTGGCTTCTTGGCAAGCTCTTTGCAAGGCTTGCAACTCGTAAGGTTGTTAGCCATGCTCGACTGACAGCCGCCTCGCTGTCGCCCTCCGAAAGGCCGGCGCCCCCCTTCGCAGCTGTCTCCTCCGCGGGGCCAGCTTCTCTCTTGGTCGTGGCCCTCCATAAGACCCGTGCCCTGCCGCCGTGCTTGCCTTTTCTGCTGGAACTTCGATTCATGTCTTGACGGTTGGAAGTGAGAATGATGAGATCTATTGGTAGGGTTTGGTGGAACCCTACTTGTTTTTCCCTGTTTGCCTCTACTTTGGGCTTCTGGGTTCTTGTTTAGCCCATGTGGGCTTTTGAATTTTATGTTGTTGGGCTTCTGGCTCCTTTTAATTATGCCCATGTGAATTTTGTGTTGTATTAGACATGTCAATGTGACATGTCCACTCCTCAAGCCCACTGGGCCTTGGATGCTGTCCTTTTGGACTTTGGTTACCTTTATAAGGTTTGTAATCTCCCTTAGGGGATATATTTTCCCTCCCCCTTCTTTTAATGCATTTATTAATTCACAAAAAAAAAATTATAAGGATGTCTTTCAAATTGGTGTGGTCATAGAATCTCCCTACATTAATCACTCTTATTGTGATTTAGTTGAAAAACTACTCACATTGAACAACAGCAGAAGATACACATCAATATACGACATATAACTTTTTGTCATTACAAACATAAGTAAATTTATCAACATGAATCTCTATGGGATACTATAACATGGAAATGTGACATATCCTCAAACAACACTATTGTCATTTCATGTAGGTCTTTAACTATGATATTAACCTTTACTGTGGCAAATCGCCTTTGATCTGTGGTTAATATCTAATTGTGGCTTTCCGCCTATAAATTGTGGCAAACATTGCCTTTGAACTGTAGCAAGTACTGCCTTTTAAACTGTGGTGAATATTATCTATAACTTTAGCAATTACTGCCTATAAACCATGCTCAAATAAATCCATAAAGCAATCAACAAAGAAGTTGATGATAGAATAAATTTGTATAAGATAAATGCTAAAATTGAATGAAAAGCATAACTATATAATCTATCAAACTGTGCCCAAAATATAGGGGCTAAAGTTTCAAAACAAATAAAATAATCAACAAGACGTAAAGCTTCCACTAACCAAGCATATCAAAGACTCAATAATACTCATGTTAGAAACATGATCTTTGAGCACTCCCATTGGAAAAGCCTTTGTAAGAGGCATGTCAACATCCTGTCAATGACTAAGAATTATAACTGAAATTGTGTCCCTATTCTTTGGGACATGGATTCACTGGTCCTCTTATTTTCTTGTATTAACTATGAAAAGAACACCAACATTCGGATATTTAATCACCTTTGGGCAAAAGAATTCCTAAGTCAATGTCCCTTTCTAACATGTGAATATTTATTCACAAACCTTGATGGCATCACCTTTGGGAAAATGTCAGCTTTACTGTTAAGAAATACACAATTAAATTGAATGTTCACGATCTTTGATGACATCACCATTGGGAAATGTCACCTTTACTGTTGAGGAAGACACAATCGAATTTAATGTACCACTTTGGTGGATTTCGCACAATCCTATCATGTTTTCCCCATTGGAGATATATATACAGGAACATACATTTAAATACGCCGCTAGGACAACAAAAACCATATAAGAGTCACAACTGTAATTACATTCCTATCCTTTGGGCTAAGAATGCTTGTAAATCCGCATTATTGTGAAAAGAACAATAACTTTCAAGGTCCCCTCACCTTTAGGAAAATGTCATCAACTTTGTTGCCTTGGGGAAAACCATGGAAGAATAAAATGTGCCACTTTGGTGGATTCCACCTCACCCTTTCATGGTTTCCTAGAAATGCATTATATAGCCAAGCATGTGCGAAAGCTTTCACCTAGTTTAATTCCAACATTATTCATTATAAGGTGCTCCAAATATGGCATGCAAACACAAAATACCATTAATTTTCTACCTATGTCATTCATAAATCAATATCATGGTAATAATAAACCGATCCAGAAACATGCATAAACATAAATACAAATTTGAAGCCGCTATAGAACAAAGACAAAACATTATAACTGTTCCAAAACAGTTATGGAACAAAAAAATTTGGGTCCCAATTTCTTGTATTGAAAGCAATCCGGAATATTAAACATCCTCCCACTGATCGAACCATATAAAATATTTCAGGGTACATAAGTCCATCCTTCCATTGATTCGACCAGTCAAATATTTGTCCACAACATCCTAAGTACATGATAAAGTGACATCATGATGATCAATGGTATTTTATCATTCACAAGACCTTGGGACTCTTAACATAATTGATTCAATCTGAAAAACCTCATTGGACATTATTTGGAGATTGCCCATTACCAAATAAGAGTCATTCCAAGTGATAAAATCCTTCACAATCTCACGGTGACCAATAACATAGTCATTTTTCAAAACATTAATCAATGGCCTCTTGGTTCTATGACTAAATACAAGTATAATATAAATTTTTTATAAACATGTCATAGAACAAATTAGACCATTAAATATGGCCCAAAACAATGAATCCAACGCAAAAAAAGGGATTTCAATTTGGCCTTAAACCGACCCTTAAAATTGATGTTTAAAGTAATTTAAATTAAAACCCAAAAATCGAAATCCAAACAAACTCTCGATTCTTTTTTTTTTGGTCAATGCCGGTGAACGTTTTCATCAGGTTGCCGAAAAACCCAAACGGTTCATTTTTTGGGTCAACGGGTTGAGAATTCGAGTCGACCTGACCCCAAGGTTTTAAATCTCGCTCTTGCCACCCATCTTGCTATCCCAAAGAAATGAGATCTGGCGAGATCTCACCGAGATCTTGTATTTTTTTTTATGGTTGTCTCGCTGGTTGATCTCGGTGGGCATATGACCTTTGTAGCTCCTGAAACTATGTATTTATCCCATTTTAGCCATTCTAAACATAATGGAAACATTAGTTTTGTAAAAAACAGACTCAAAATGGTACTTTGACAATGTACCCTATGTAAGTAGTTGGCGAATGTCTTCGAACACTTCATCTAGTATGATATATTTATCAATCCACCTTTCACAATCAACATTCTGACATAACATAATCATTAGAATATAAAAACCATAATTTCTAATTACTATTGCTGATTGATGAGTCACATATATTCATCAGTTTGTAATGCCATAAGATAAGCGACAAGTAACATAGCAAGTAACAACATAGCTGCATAAAGCCATAACCCATAAAGTACATAACATAGATATACTGATATAGTAGACAATTAGACATTTAAACTCCATCCTGGAAACCAAGGCTCTTAGTACTGAAATGAGTGATGGGCCATATCATCATAGCCTCATGTTGTTGATGCTGATGTTAAAAGTATGTTTTGATCTGATTGAATCACAAAGGCTAGCCATGTCATAGTTTAATGGAAGGAATACTCAAAGTCAGCCACAATAGCCCTATAAACATCATCACCAACAAACTGGAGGTACCCAATCCGTGGGTATATATCTCTGAAACTAAATTGCTGGAATGAGATCCATAGCCGTGCTTGGTGCTTGACGGACAGAAACCACTATGTATGGCTGGGGCTGAGGCTTGGGCTCTGGAGCCCCGGAGATGCTATCCACAAAATCTAACCCAATCTGGGGGTGTGAGTCATGTGCTTGACCCTTATACTCAGTGGCAGAGAGGAAAGAGCTGGCCTGTGGGTATCCAAACTGGCCAAATTGACTATAATGACTATAGTCTGAACCGGTTGTCTTTGTGCCATATATAGCTGACGGTGCATTCAACGGCTCCCCAAGAATACCGGTACCACTCTCTATGCTTAAGCCTCCTAGTGTGTTAAACAGAGATGTCCATGGAGTCCACGCTATCCTACTCTTCACCACCTAAAAATCGACGACGTGAGCCTCTCTTGTAGGGTGTGGGTGAACTTGCACTATGGTCCATGTCCTGTGTGGCATGAGTGAACTAAGTCATGTGAACTGCACCGGTTCTTGCTCTGATTTAGTGTAATGGTACCTCTCACGTATCCCCCCATCACCACCATCATCCCCATCCCCATCCCTATCACCATCACCTGCATCATCACCACCACTACCACCACCACCATCATCATCATCACTGTATCGTAACTAAACAGTTTTAGGCTCCACATCAACCCCAGTACCTTGGGACTCGAAAGGCCTGGGTATCTATGAAAGCACACGGCCCTCTTGAGACATATACTCATCCACGTCAGTACCTATCTGACTAGCTACCACGGGGTCAGGCCTACCCCCAGGTTGATCCATAAGTGGCTCACTTCAATCCTTCACCCATTGGTATAAGGGATCCTCCTCATCATCTGAGTCTTCTTGGAAAACATGAGCAAGTTCAATTGGCTCACTGCTACCCTCCATGCCTCGACGTATGTGTTGCATCTTCAATCTCATGTTGTAGTGCATACACACCAATTGCTGCAGCTTTTCGTGACCTAGTCGGTTCTGCCTCTTGGTGTGAATCAATGAGAATGTACTCCAATTGTGCTCACATCCAGATGCAGAACAAGTTTTGGAGAGCACCTTGATTGCTATCTTCCTCAAGTTAGGTGCATCTTTTCCATATAGGACCCACCATTCACCAGGGGTAGTAGTTTGTCTTTCAGCCACTGCCGCTGCCCTACCAAAACTCCCATTAGCATCCCTAAATCCTTTCATTTATACATATTTCAAACATTGAATACAAGTTAGTACACAATACGGAATTCATCAACACTTAGAAAGCTATACATATCTTAAACATTAACCCACCTCAGTGTTGTATGCTGCCTGTAGATTAGGTTTAGGGACCAACTTTGCCACCACAAGCTCCACTGTTTCTATCAATGCATCATCCATTCCTAGATTGTACTTGTAGTGGTACTTAGGATTAAGATAATATGCTGCAAATTCCATAAGTAACTTGTCGTTGATTGTAATGTGTAGAATAAGTCGTTAATAGTAAAGTTTATAAACTCACCAGCTTTATGCAGTGGATGCATCAAATGTTTCTCCCATCTCTCCTCAATAATTTTGATGTAGGATTTTACACCCCTAGGGATAGATGCTTTCACCTTCTCCTTCTCCTTCATTTTCTCCATTGCAACATACACATATGGTAAGGTAGGCTGCTTCTCTGAGTCTACCAACCTCAAGACAGTTACAAGTGGGCCAAATATAAGAACCTTCTTCACATCCTGCCAAAATTGTTCACTAGAGATGGTGGCCTGTGCTGCAATACAACCTAGCGAACCGGATTCCGTCCATCCAAACCACTGTTGAGTGGCAAACATGGATCTCAAACCAACCATCTTATCCTAAAAGCTCTTTAGTGCAATGTAGTTGGTTGCAAATTGGGTCTTGCCTAGCCTTACCAAATCTCCACCGCATTTTTCCTTCAACAAAAAGAGCATATCCATGGTTGTAAACAAATATGGTAACTTGTCTTGCTTGTTCAACCACACCTGCTACTAAAGACTTCTTTCCCATGTCTTTAAGCATTAAGCAATATAGTGGGCAGCACATGGTGTTCAGAAAAGCTGGATGCTTTTGCTCTTTCTATTTATTAGTCTCTCCCCCACTTTCTTGAAGTTGCTCCCATTGTCTGTCACTATCTGAGCAACATTCTCAGGCCCCACCTCTGTAACATCCTTCAACAACTTGTATAAGTACATTGCATCCTTCTTCTCTTTGGATGCATCAACAGACTTTAAGAAGATAGTCTTCCCATCACAATACACCATGAAGTTGATGGACTGTCTAGTTGGTCCAGTCCAACCATCACGCATCATAGTAACTGTTAGAGATATTAGTTATGTTTCCCTAACGATAGTTTAGTAATTTGTCACTTGTATGTTTTATTTTTATTTTCCTTTTCCCTCTTTAGGGAGGTATATGTAATATCTTGTAAATATGTTAGTGAAGTAATATATTGGTGTTAGTAAGTCTTTACTCACAACACACACATTCTAACTTGGTATCAGAGCTCAAGGTCTTGGTTTGAGAGTCGGATTACAAGTTCCCTCATTCTATTTCCTCTCTTTGGAACCCTAGGTTACAAAGGGGTTCCAAGGAAGAGATCATTATGTGAGAAGACTTGAAGTTTTTATGAGATGAGCTTGAAAGAAGGTCAAAGCAAACCCTTGAAGAGTTTTTAGAAGGATTAAAGCTGTTGAGGAGCTTTTAGAATAATTTTCTGGGCAACCCATGACTACCGCCGTCCTGTCTTTGAGAACCTTCTCTCTCATCCTACCACCATTGGAGGTAGTTCATACTTTATTTGAATCGCCCAAGGGCCCTTTACAAAGTCCCCAAGCTCTCGATCCTTAGGAGAAAGAGGTGTGAGGTCACAACCTCTTTTCCTACTGATTTACAGGTACCGCCTCCCCTGTTTTCTTCTCTGCTGGCTTCCAAAGTTGTGTTTATGATGGACTTCAGCCCTATTGGATTGTGAGATGTATTGTTGGGGTCTTGTGAAGTGGTATGATCTGTTTTGCTGCTATTGGTATGCCTTGATCTTGTTTTTTTTCCTTTGTTATTGTATTTCTTCTTTGTGGGATTTGTCTCTGAGTATCTGGGAAGGATTTTTTCAGTAGAGTGTGTACTCCCCATTGTGTTTGTGACTCCTCATCCACAACATGTCTGAAGATAGTGGACTTGGAGCCCCTCTTTGGTGATGTTTCAGCCAGTGTATCGAGTAGTGCTCCTACTCCTATGGCTTTTGATAACCCACATACTCAGATCTCTATTGTGAAGTTGGATAACACCAATTATTTAGATTGGGCTCATTCTGTGGAGCTTTCCTTGTGGAGTAGGGGAAAGCTAGGGTATGTTACAGGTACTATTAAGGCTCCTACACTAGATGACCCGATATATCCAAAATGGGAGACCGAAAACTCCACTGTTATGACATGGCTGATCTTTTCCATGAAACTTGAGATTGGAAGAAAGTTTATGAGGAAAGAAACTGCTAAGGATATTTGGGACAGTGTTACTAAAACCTTTGACCATGTGGGTGACTCGGCCAAAGTTTATCAACTACTTCAGAAAGTCATTGGCATGAAGTAAGGGGCTAGGACCATTTCTGAGTAGTACAACACTGTCATTAGTCTCTAGGAGGAGTATAATCACTACAGGGACCTCCAACTGGCCAACCCTAAGGATGAAGCTAAGGTTTACTGTACACTTGAGAAAGAACGAGTTCTTATTTTGCTGCGTGGTTTGAATCTTGAGTATGAGCTTATCCGGATGCAGATATTGGGCCGGTCTCCACTTCCATCTCTTGATGAAGTATGTAGCTATTTGCAGAGTGAGGAGACCAGGCGGGTGGCCATGGAGCATGTTCCTTCCCTTGAGCGGTCAGCTCTTACTACTAGCTCTCAGAGAGATCGGCGTGGTGGTGGCTGAGGCCAAGGCCCACCCCGTGGAGATGATAGATGCTGTGATCATTGTGGGAAGTCTGAGCACACCAAAGAGAGATGCTGGGTTCTTTATGGTCGACCTCCTAGCATGCATGGTGGTTCTAGTGGTGCTCGTGGTGGATGGAGTGGGGGAGCTAGAGCCCACAGTGTTGAGGCCGAGCATACTACTATAGGGTCTGCTCCTAGCCCACAGGCAGAGCACAGTTCCCTTATTAGGGAGGACATTACAGCATTCTGCAGGGTCATGTCTCAGCTGGAAGGCTCATCATCTGCCCTTACAGTGCTAGATTCCTCAGCTTCTGCCTTGCAGGTTTTCTCATCTGCCCCTTCCACAACACCATCTTGGGTTATTGATTCTGGTTCTACGGATCATATGACTGGTACGTCCCATTATTATGATACATATTTTATTTGTTCCAGTAGAGATAAGATCAGGGTTGTCAATGGCTCCCTTTCGTCCATTTCTGGTAAAGGTAGCATTCCTATTACTTCTTCCATTTCACTTGATTCTGTGCTTGACGTTCCTGACCTTACCTGTAATCTCTTATCTATGAGTCATTTGACAAAATCCTTAAACTGTTGTCACTTTTTTCCCTTCTTATTTTCTCTTTTAGGATTTGGTGACGAAGAAGATTATTGGCAGTGGGCGTGAAGAGAAAGGACTTTACATAATTGAACCTCAATCATCTCTTTTGGCTACAGCTCAGTCTTATGTGTGTGGACATACCGATAGCAGTTCTGTGGATTCTATGTTGTTGTGGCATCAATGTTTAAGACATCCCTCTTTTGTTGTTATGAGGGAACAATTACCTCATTTATTTACTTCTTTTCCTAGTTCCCATGTTTTTCGTTGTGAACCATGTATTTTTGCCAAACATTGTCGTTCTTTTTATCCTTATCATGGTAATAGATCTACTGTTCCTTTTCACATTGTGCACTCTGATACTTGGGGATCTTCTACTACTACTCTACTTGGTTTTCGTTACTTTGTTTCATTTGTTGATGACTTTTCTCGTGCTTCTTGGACTGTTTTGATGAAGCACAAGAGTGATGTGTATAATGCCTTTAAATTTTTTTATCATATGGTATGTACACAGTTTGACACCAAAATTAAAATTGTTCATTCTGACAAAAGGGGGGAGTATATGTATGGTGGTCTTTAAGACTTTTTTACTTACCATGGCATTATTCATCAGCTAGCTTGTGTTGACAAACCCCAACAAAATGGGGTAGCTGAGAGAAAAAACCGCCATTTGTTGGAGGTCAGTAGGAGTCTTCCCTTTGGCATGCATGTTCCTGAAACTTTTTGGTCTGATGTGCTTTTTACTTCTGCTTATTTGATCAACCGTATGCCAACAAAATTCCTTGGTTCCAAAACTCCCTTGGACATCTTATCTCCTCAATCTTCTTCTTTCTCCCTTCCACCCAAAGTGTTTTGGTGTATCTATTATGTCCATGTTAATACGTCTTCACGGACTAAACTGGACCCCAAGGCCCTTAAATGTATCTTTCTTGGCTACTCCACTACCAAGGGCTACAAGTGCTATCATCCTTCTTCCAGACGAAGGTTTCTCTCTAAAGATGTTACCTTCCTTGAGTCTGCCCCTTTTTTTGTTTCTTCTAAGCATCCATTTCAGGGGGAGCATAATGGAGGTGAAAAGGCTACTGATGAGATCCATTTTCTTTCCCCATTGCCTATCTCTCTTTTTATGCTTGACATTGGGAAACACAAAGATGTGGATATTATTGATGTTGGTAATCATTCAAGAGGTGGTTCAGGTTTAGGTAATGAAAAGGAGACCATTGTATACACAAGGAGGAACAAGAAGAATTTGCAAGAGTCCCCTTTGAATCCAAATCCTGAGATACACTCTCCTCAGTCAGGTAATATCCTTCCTTCCCCATCAGAGTTAGATCTTCCTATTGCTATTAGGAAGGGAAAGAGAGCTTGTATTAATCCTATATCCCAATTTGTTTCCTATGACTCTCTCTCTCCTACAGGTGTTGCATTTACCATTGCTTTCTCATCTGCTTCTATTCCCAAGAATGTTTCTGAAGCTATGTTTGACCCTAAGCAGAAGCAAGCTATGACTGAGGAAATGATGGCACTTGAAAAAAATTGTACCTGGAAATTGGTTGACCTTCAAAGGTGGAAAACTCCAGTTGGATGCAGGTGGGTCTACACAATCAAGTACTGATCAGATGGTACTATCGAGAGGTACAAAACAAGGCTGGTGGCGAAAGGATACAGTCAAGTGTATGGGATTGACTATCGGGAGACATTTGCTCCTGTGGCTAAGCATAACACTATAAGGGTCCTTTTGTCTCTGGCAGTAGATAGAGATTGGCTATTGTATCAATTGGATGTGAAGATTGCCTTTCTACATGGTGACTTAGAAGAGGAGGTGTATATGCAAATTCCTCCTGGATTTAAGTTCCCTTCTGCTGTAGGAAAGATGTGTCTTCTCAAGAAGGCCTTGTATGGTCTTAAACAGTTTCCAAAGGCCTGGTTTGAAAGGTTCCGACAAGCTATCCTGGAGAATGGTTATTCCCAAAATCAGGTTGACCACACTCTTTTTACTAAGCGTGGTAATAGCACCATTACAACCTTGTATATGTGGATGACATTATGGTAACTGGCGATGACAGGACTGAGATAACCAATCTGAAGAACTACTTAGCCCAATAGTTTAAGATTAAGGATCTCGGACCCTTAAAAAATATTTCCTGGGGATTGAAGTGTTTAGATCTAAAAAGGGCATAAATATATGCCAAAAGAAGTTTATTCACTACTTTTTACCAAGTATAACCACATGAGGATAGAAGGCTTCACTGATGCAGATTGGGCTGGCTCAGTCTTTGATAGGAGATCTACATCAGGCTATTGCACATTTGTAGCTGGAAACCTAGTTACATGACGGACAGACGGAGCAAGATACAAGCTGTGGTGGCTTGGTCTAGTGCAGAGGTAGAATTTAGAGCCATGGCTGATGGAGTGTGTGAGCTTCTCTGGTTGAGAAGGCTGGTCCAAGAGTTGGGACTTGATACTGAGGCACCTATGAGGCTTTATTGTGACAACAAGGCTACCATAAGTATAGCCCACAATCCTGTGTGGCATGACAGGACAAAGCACATAGAGGTGGACAGACACTTCATTAAAGAGAAGATTGACACTGGTTACATATGCACACCTTTTGTGAGGACTGGAGATCAGCTGACTGATATCTTCACAAAGGGTCTTGTTCATCATCAGTTCAGTTCTCTGTTGTCCAAGCTAGGAATGCATGATATTTATTCTCCAGCTTGAGGGGGAGTGTTAGAGATATTAGTTATGTTTCCCTCAAGGTAGTTTAGTAATTTGTCACTTGTATGTTTTATTTTTATTTTCCTTTTCCCTCCTTAGGGAGGTATATGTAATATCTTGTAAATATGTTTGTGAAGTAATATATTGGTGTTAGTGAGACTTTACTCACAACACACACATTCTACCATACTTTTTTTTCTTCATCATCTTTTTCCTCTCCAACCCTTTCTTCTTCTTCCTCTCTCTCTTTCTCCCTTGTTAATCACAAACCTTACATTCTAACTGTAACTCCATATTGTGCCCACTGATCTTCAAGCTATTAATGTACTCATCTAACTCCTTCTGATGAGGCAAATAAACATTCGTCAGCTCATAAGGATGGGGCCCCTTTGTTCCTGGACCAGCCCTTCCTGTAGTGTCAATCATGGACTGGTTATATATCCCTTATGCAGCATTAGCTGGGATGCTATTATAGAAAAAAAATTTTGACATTGCATCCCCAAGTTGTTTCCATGTACCCCAAGCTTGCTTTATGGTTATTTGTCTTGTATCCTGTTGTCTATATATAAGAGGATCTTGACTCAGGACCTCATCAGGATCTCTTGGGGGTGGTGATGGGGGTGTGGCAGCCCTCCTACTCTGAGTTCTCCTGAAAGGCACATCCACATTCCTTTGCTTCTTGTTCCTTCTTTCCTCTGTGGGAGGCATATTTGATGCAGCTACTCTAGAACCAGAGCCACCTACTCCTCTCTTCATCTCTACCCACCTAACCTTTTCTATTTGATGAGAGACCCTGCTCACTGCCTTAACTTTTTGCAATTCTCTCCATTCTGCCCTTGTCATACTTGAGTCTGGCTGGTAATCATTATCAGAGTCATCAGAGTCAACATCCACTGTTGTTGGGTGAGGGTGACTCTCTAAGACTGCCTCATCGAATTCTTGATCCAACCTTTGTTTCTCTGCCTTCTTTAACTTTCCAACTCGTAGACTCCGCTACATATCTTTTTGCACTTCATATGAAACTTGGGGGCATTTGACAACATCCTTGTACCCCTCAGCCAAATGCTGCTTCAACCTAGTAGCACCTCCAGAATTTTTCATTTTCCTACAATACCTACACTTAGATTTTTTTTTGTCATCTGACATTGGATCCCCATGTAACCATGCAATATCACCACCTCCAGAAGTAGACATTGTGTCCCAACTTCAAGTCTTCAACACTATTACATAAAAGTGTTTGTGCATGAATTAGTAAATAGTAACTATTCAACATCAACACTATATTAAAGAATGCATGCATTAAGAGATACTCAATATCATGTAGCTATCACATATTAATTCCCAACTTTTTATAATTTTTTTCTTAATTTTAAATCATATTTTATTATTAATAATAATATCAAAGTTAATAATAAAGTATAGTAGAGTGCAACTAATAACACCATTTTCATTTCAAAGTATACTAACAATATTTACACAACATTAAAGTAATTTTCCATACAAAACAGAAATTATTTTCATATATATATTTTTTATTTTTCTGTAATTTTAAATCATATTTTTTATTAATAATAAATCAAAGTTCATAATAAAGTATAGTAGAGTGCAACTAATAACACCATTTTCATTTCAAAATATACTAACAATATTTACACAACATTAAAGTAATTTTTCATACAAAACAGAAAATTTTTTCATATTTTTTTGATTTTTCTGTAATTATTTAAATATTATATATTTCAGAAAATTAATTAATTAATTTATTGGATGAAAAAAAAAAAAAAAAGGACGCCATGAGGCTGTAGATCAGCCTTTGGTGACCAACATATAAAAAATTGAGTACCAAATATCATATATAAATCATATTTTTTTGCAAGAAAATCATTTATTGTAACAGAAAAATAAAAAAATTAATTTAAAAAAGAAAATTAATTTTTCTTCCATGAATCTATAGATCACCTTTAGTAGCATCACATATAAAAAAACCAATGGTAAGAAACAAGATTTGATGATGTTACTTTGAAAAATATGGGTTTGGGAAGAAATTTTTACCTTAAAGTGTTCTTGAGGAGAAAAGCCACCACCAATCTTGAATATCTTTGCTTTAATGCAACTAAGAATGAAGATCTCTAAGAAAGAACAGATGTTCCACAGATTTTATATGTTTTTTCTCTCAAAAACAGGCGAAACCTGGTGGAACCAGCGAGAGATCTTGCCTAATGGGGTCGAAACCATGCTTTATATGCATGGCCCAAACCAGAAATTGGACCGAGATGAACCGAAACTGGTTCGAGTTGAGATTTGGACGGAGATCTTGAAATCTCGAGTGACATTATGCACTTTTTATGCCTCGCCTCTTCCTCCAACTCGGGTTTTCAAAAAAAGGAGATCTTGCCGAGATCTTGAACCATGCCTGACCCAACTGGCTCATCTTTGGTTCCGTTCAATGGCTCCTTTGGGTTGGTCTGTTCATCTTGGGTTGATTCATTTGAACCACAATAATTCATTTAAGTTATGGGGCCTAAGCCCATTCTCTTTTAAATAAAAACCCTGAAACAACTTGACCCATTAAGTTTTAAATAAAACCCCAAAACCACTAGCCCATTACGTTCCAAAATTGTTCCTATTTAGTTATTATTAACATATATATATATATATATATATAAATATAATAGAAACAGCTTTACAGCTGTTACCCACTTCCCATAACTGTATGTAATGTCACACTTTCTTAAACATGAACCCATTCCCGATGGGATTTTACCTCCCCATTTATTCATTTATTTAAGAAGGTGAATAGGGATTCAAAACCAAATCACACATGCACATTCAATATTGCACGTCTCCTTTCCTAAGATTACAAGCAAAATCTCAATCTCTTTATTCGATTATTATTTTTGTTTTCGTTTTAAATACACATTGAGAGGAATATTCAATGGGATATTCTCCACCTTCACAAGAAGGACCAAAATTGAAATTGCTTCATATTTCCAAGTTCAGCCAACATGGCACGGTATCCACCCATGACGAAAACCCCTAAAGCCCCTCGCTCTCACTCTAAAATCAACCATACAAAACCATCTCAACTTTGAAACGGAAATAGAAGAAAAGGGTAGGAGGGAAGGGAATTCTTTGGCTTTGGTCGTGGGTTCGGTGAGGTTTGATTAATTGAATCTTCCTCTTTTTTTTTTCTTAATAACTTTGGAATATTTCAGGGAATATTATCTTCACCTTTTCATTCTCAACAACACGTTTTCCAAAGGGAAGTATGAATTGTGTCTAAAAACTAACGACTCTTTTTTTTTTTTTTTTTTTTAAACATTAACAGTGTTTGACGACATTATGCATTCATTCTACCAAAACTCTCTAGATAGTGATTGTTTAAAGTAATCCAAATAATCCAAACCGCTTTAGGAATCTGAATTGGATTCCGTTTCCAATATTGTAATATAATAATATTATTAAATCTAAATCCAAAATTACCCTTATTTCCCCATCCCTAACCTTTCTCCCTATGGAAAGGAGGAAAACCCATCATAATCGTTTCAGTAAAAAATTTTACTGACAATGAAAAGATCGATGGGAGCCATTGTTTATTACCCTAGGGCCCAGCAAAAACTCGTCCCATTCTGGTGATCACCGTGGTGGTATCATTTGCTAAGAAAAGAGAACTAAGACTTTATAATTGGAAACCCTTGCACCTCAAGGTCGATCAAATTCAGAATCAAACCAAAACGAGAAAAATGACAAGTACAAATTCATTATTGAATAATTTAATTATTTAATGGTTTGAACGACCAATAATGCATGAAAATTCTACCAATTGATTTTAGCTCTATATGGGTTTCTCTGATACCACTTGTTAGACCTTTTAGGGTTTTACAATGGACCCTAATCGGTTCTCATACAGACAACTAGAACACGAAGTCGAATCAAAACATAGAGGATCGGTTTGTACCTTGCACCTAGTATATTGAAGAGAATCGATGCAGTTCTTTACGGTTTCCTTCTCTTGGTTATGGATCTTCTACAACCCCTCATACCTCATTGAGTTCTCTCACTTTAGTGGTAAAGTGGGGAAGAGTAAATGATGGTTGTAGGGACCCAAAACCCAGTATTTATAATACTGTTCTGCACACAAAATCTTAAACCACAATGAGTTGGGCTAGCATATCCTTAAACTTGAGAGTGGACCGAACTAGATCATGCAACTTTACTCTCACCCATTTAATCAACCCGATAATTAATTAAGCCCATTATTCCAACAGTTTCTTGCACATATCTATAGAAAGGGTGTTCCCAGTACTAAAAGGCATTCTTGTTGCAATTCTAACCCCTGCATTTCTCTTAAGTCATTTTAGAAATGTTCCCTTGCTCTTTAGCCCCACCAGTCTAAATAATATCACTCCTTGAGCATTCATAGATCTTTCTTGCACATATCTACATAAAGGGTGTTCCCAATGCACGAGGCTCCCGCCATTGTAGGGTCTGGGGAGGGTCATAATGTACATAGCCTTACCCCCGCTTTGTGGCGAGGGTGTTTCCCCACTCGAACCCGAACAACCTTACCGTTGCACCGAGGTCTGCCCTCTAAATCACAATGGAGCAGCCTTATCCCTGCTTCTTGCACATATCTATGCCATCTCAAATGACTCTCTCAATCATGTATTGTGCTACTAAATTACCTCTAGTAACTTTTTCGGTGAGAGTTCTCAGAGTAAGTGGCACAGGGAAGTGCATCAATGGGGTGTGACGGAAAGGTTTCGTACATAGGAGGGCAGTGAGGTCATTTTATACAAGGAAGAAAGAAACAGAGAGAGAGGGGTTCTAGCATACCCTCACCTAGCAGCTCGGTGAACCTTTTCCCAAACTTTTTTTTATTGTTCTAGTTTTACCACTCATCCATCTCAAGTTCTCAACATCCTCATCTCCACTACACTAATTTTATATAAACGTTGTTTCTTAACCTCCCAATATTTATCTTTATCTCCTTACATCATCGCTAGTCTTATAGTTGTCCTACAAAATTTTCCTTTTTTTTTGTTTTTTTTTTAAGCATTAAAATGGCATGTTAAGAACTCATATAGATCAGAAATTTGACCCATGATTAATGATGCCAGGGACATGCCCATTAAATTTCTTCCCCATCGAACACTGCAATGTGCCTGAAAATCTGCTTCAGCTGGATACTTGGAAAACCTGTCAACTTGAGGCACAGAACAACAAATTTATCAAATTTTCAGAAACAGATACCACAGTTTCACTTAAATACCTATGCAAGAAAGAAAATTAAATCCAAGCCAGCGCATTCCAGAATAACACAAGACCATTGAACCAACAATCGGAACATGTTACAAAATGTTTTGTTGTTGCATTGACATATTTAAGTGTTGAATGATATGACTAAGATTAATCTTGGTAAAAAATGAAATGGTTCAATTACTGATTCACTGAAAAATGAGTTTATTCAGGGATGCACATTGAATGTGGAGATTATACGTTGAATTTCTAGCAGGGACAATTAAGAAAGAATTCATTTTACATAACATTATGCATATTAGAAATTTGGAACACATAATATTGCATATAATATTATAAACAATTTCAGTAATTCTGACATTAAATCCACCAGTATTGTTTTCAACCTAAAAGAATAATAGTGGACATTGTCATTTATCCCAAAAAATTTGACCAAAATTTGATTCCAAAATTCCAAAAAGCATAGTTATTGTGTCACCAAAGGCGCCCCGAGTCAAGTGCCATATTTTAGATATATTTATTATATTCCAGGTTTGTTTTCCATATTCTAGTCATACAACCTTAACCTTCTGGGTTGCAAACCACGATAAATAAGCAGCTAGACATCTTGGTCATCAAGGACCACATTATCCCTTGACTGCTATGTCAACAAGTTTCTTCCTTTTCTCTTTTCCGTGTTTGGGGGGGGGGGGAGCTGGAATGAGGACTGGGACAAAATTTATTGCTTAGGAATTCTAAATAGACATGCCATAGGGGAATTATAAGCATTGCTTACAGGAGATGAATGAAAATTTTTCCTTTTCAAACTGGAAATTTTAGTAGGAAAAAGAGAAGAGGTTCAAGACAGGTGGCATTGATTTTAATTGTTGTTGTTGTTGTTGTTTTTTTTTTTTTTTTTT
>NW_024870473.1:152329-229948 GCF_013358625.1 Macadamia integrifolia | reverse complement strand
TTTTCGATTTTAACGATAATGTACTAATGGATCATTTAGCCTTGGAATGATGCTTGTCAAGCAACAGTGCAAAGGTACTGGGCATTGGTCATAGGCTCTCCGAAAGAAAAGGAAGGTGTTATTCATGCCCCTCTTTCAAAGGTTTGCTGCTTTCATTTACTTTATACAGCTTATGTGCATTATAGGACTGAAAGTAATTCTTTTTACAGTTTTGGTTTATATATGGCTTGCGTATTTTCAGTTGAATTACTGACTGCCAATTGCGTTTGATTTCAGGTTCTTCTTAATGATGGGAAAACTGAAAGGGTCATCCTGGCCCATCACTCCGGTGTAGAACCTTCTCAACAGGCTATAACTGAATATCGGGTATTGGGCCCTACAGTAAATGGTTGCACATGGATTGAGCTGTGTCCACATACTGGCCGGAAATATCAGGTACATGGAGTATCTAGTTTGAGAGGTACCATTGGTGATGGGACCACATCTTAACTTGACCACACTTTGACCTGCCATTATTCAGAATCAGGCCATTCTCGAAAGCATTGCTCTAGTCAATGTTTCCGGTGATAGCTTTGTATTAGTTGAAAGGCCACTCCACAATCGTGATCTCAAATGGGCATTAACATGCCCACTAAAAGTATGCCATTAATGGTGAAGAGGCATCCAAACCACAAACCCTCAGAAGAAAAAGAAAAAAATATAAAATAAGTGTCCTAAACAGTCCTTAACAAGTTCACTGAGCCTCTTTGGAACCAGAGTTGGTCCGTGATTGGCCTTAAGGCTGATTAGATGCAATATTTTGTTTTCCCTTCAGTGACTATTATTTTTAATTTTAGGTATTTACTCGGATGCATGTAGCCGAGCCCATTTAGTTGGGATAAGGCTGAGTTTTTTGTTGTTGCTTTCCTTTCAGATGGGACTGCCAATGATTTTAAATATATATGTATGTTTGCATTTCTACTAAATGTTCTATAGATTTCAACAAAAGTGACTTTATTAGAGCATCGTTTGGCGACCACTTTATCTTTGCAGTGCCTTCAACGGGCATTGGGGTTCACCATTGAGGTACCGTGAAAATGATTTCCTTAGATGGTGAGGAGGCATGCCCGTTGATGCAGATAAGTCACTTAATGGGTTTATTTTATTGCAAATAGTCTTGGGTTGGGTAATGTATGTGTTGGGCCTTTGATCCCATGTGTTTTCTTTGTAATGGGCCACTTTAATGAGCTTAAAATATGGGTAAAAAGTAGGAAAACGGGATTTAATTCATTAGTTTAGTTAGAGTCCTGTTTTGAATCTATTTCCTTTGTTATTTCAGTTTGAGTGAGTTTAGGTTTCTCTATTAGTGAATGACTAGTTAGTTACCCACTCCATGTTAGAGTTCTAGTCCTACTCGATGTGGAGTTATAGGCCTAGTCCTATTATGAGTCCAAGTCCTATTAGGAGTGTCTAGTTCTATTTGGAAACTAATTCCTAGTTGTGTTGGGATTGCTATTTTGCTCTCTTTAAATAGAGGAGCCTATGTACTCATAATTTCAGATTTGAATAATGAATGATTGCAGTCAATTGCTTAAACAGCCAGGATAGCTGTGGGTGAGAAGCCCGAGATAGCCACTCCTCTCCCACATTTTCCTTGTCATTCCTTTACTTTCTGCAAATTATTTACTGTTATTAATTGTTTAGTGTAAGAAGAGTTCAGATCTGTCCAAGTCTTCAAAGCTAGAATTGATAGCCAAGAATTCCCCATTCTTGAAGTCTACGATCTTTCTCTTCTCCTCTATTATGAATTTGATCAAGGAGCTACTGTTAAGGGTTGTTTAGAAGGCATTGTAGGACTACTTAGTCTTCTTCTTGAAGCTGTCCAGATCTGTCCAGTAGCTGTTCTACAGAATCTTGAAGTTTTCTCTCTTCTAGGTCAGAAAATCAAGAAAGCTTGTAGCTTCACAACCAGCCATTGGAATCCTCTCAACTTTGGGGGTTTTTGTACCCTCCTTGGGCCCTACAATTGACCAAATTTGTAGCTCAATTGGAGCCCCATAGACCCGGCCGCACCTCTCTCTCTCTCCGGTCATATTGCAGGTCTTTCTCTTTCCTATCGGGTTGGGTTTTGAGCTGGTTTTGTTTCTGTATTGGTATTGTATCCTTGGGGGCTTATTTGCTGGTCTTATTCCCTTGTTTTCCTGGGTTTACTTTTGATGATTGTCAAGCTAGTTAAGTGAGTCTTATTTTTCTTGTTTGGAGTTGTAATACACTGCTGGGGTAGTTTACTTGTAACATACTCTTGCATTACCCGTGACCAGGCAAGGTAGTTATTTCCATTCAAAATGGTAGGTCCCAGCTAGAGTGAGGAGTGGCGATTCGAATCACTACCTACTTCACTTCCCTGGGATGTTGCAATGCTTTCAATCATAGTGTCGAAATGCAAGGAATTGAACAAGAAGGAAGGATGATGAGTACCTTACTCAGAGCTTATTATAGGCAAAGCACATTGATGATGAATACCTCACTTAGAGAAGGCTAGCAAGACAGGCATCAACCATATGATAGTGAGTGGGAGGAAGAATACCACTTAGGCGATACCAACAATTGCCAGGGCCCAGAAGGACCCTAGATAGCCCTGGCGTGGCTGGCAGAGGCGGTAGAGAGCAAGGAAGCAGTCCTAGGGGAGTGGGGGCCAGGTAAAGAACTCGTTGAGTCTAGGCAGAGACGATAGCAGGGTAGGAAAGCTAGATAGAGATTGTTGAGTCCAGGTGGAGGCAACAGCAGGGTAGGGAGCTGAAGCAGTGACGACTATAGGGTATGGAGCCCAGGCAGAAGTCTTGTGTAGACTAGGTGGTGATTATAGGTGGCAGGGTCTTAGTTAGGGTCGCAGGGAGGCCAAACAGAGATCGCAGAGGGGGCGGGGGCCTTGGCCATTGCTTAGCAAAAGCCTGGTGATGGTCACAGAGCATCAAGACGGTGAGTCAAGAGGGGCCAAAGGCCCTGGTTATGGTCTATAACGAGAAAAATAGAGGGCTGAGGGCCGTGATCGTGTTTCTACAACAAGTAAGAGGAAGGGAAAGGACCTTGTCCAGTTTATGGTGAGAGGTTTGGGCCATAGTGGGGACCAGTAGAGAGTGCAAGAGTCCTTATAAAGGTCGGTGAGTGCCCATAAGGTTGTGAGGCCATGGTGAGGTAGTGAGTCGGTTACGTAAGTGTGGGCAGTGGTACGTTTAGGTAACCATGCTCAGCCTTGGGAGGCTGAAGTTTCTTACACAGAGCTAACCTCTCCTAGTAGTGGAAAAAAAGAAGCCCAAATCAGGTATTGGCCTTTGATACCAAGTTGAGAAGAAGGGATTGAGTGAATGGATTAGCTTGTCTAATATGACAGATGCTGTTATATATATAGAATAATGGATTATAATTAAGGAATGCTTATCTAGGGCTGAGTCATAACACAGTTGCAGCTATGGTTTAAAGTATCTCCGATACAATAGGATATCCTCCGATACGTATATTAAATTTAACCGACCGATACTAATACTTTAATCCTTGATCTTTAACATATCTTAGTGTATCTTCGATACGATATACGATACCCTCCGATACGTATCTAAAATTTATCTGACCGATATCGATACTTTAATCCTAGGTTGTGGACACTAGCCTTAACAATATATAGTAGTTGCCATGGTGTCCATTTGACTTAAGGCATTGAAGGAGGGGGGGGGGGCTGAACGCAAGGCTACACCAACAAGGCATCCAAGGCGTTTTGATATCTATTTAAGGAGGTTACCTGTGTGGGACAAATTTTATTATTAGTTGGTTTCTATTTTACAGTTGTAGTTTATTAGGAAACTTCCAAGCGTTGTGTGAGGAGTTTCCTAACAAGTTTCAATTTTCTGTTTTCATTGAAATCTATGAATATTTAAGTCTGGTCACAGGCCTCATACGATGAAATATTGAATTGAGTTGGGTTGTTGCTTGCCATTATTGATCTATGAGATGTAGAGATCCATTGTGGGAAGTAGTGTTGCTTGGTGAGATGCCTTGCAAGTATGATCAGTGGGATGCTGGTCGAGGCTTTGGCATCCAACCCAAGTCATATCCTTTTCATTTTTGCTTTCACATACACCAGGCAACAATAAAAGAATGTTGGAAAAGAGAGAATCTTGTTATCGATTTTCATTTTTTTGGTCCCTTTATTGAAGATCCTATTGCGATTTGATCTCTCATTGGTCTTTCATTGGTTCAAGATCAATGTTGTTGACATGTATTGTAGGGGCATTCCTACTTTTTCCCACTTCTACCGATCCTAATTAATGAGGGTCGACTGAAAGGGGGGGGGGCATACTTTTAATTTTGCTTCTCATTTGCTTATTAGAAATAAAGGCTTGTGTGGTCTCATTGATCATTCAAGCATTTTCTACCCTAATTTTGACGTTAACATGGTATCAGAGCCAAATTTTCTGATCTAGGTTTTTAGCCTCCTTTTTCTCTCCTTCCCTATATCGCAAGTCTCCATCCCTTCTCAACCTCCACCTTATTCTCTTCCTTTGTCACCCTACAGCTGCAATATCTTCTACCCCTCATCACCTACACTGTTTCCTCTGATCTACAATAATGACATTGTCGTTTAGGACCCCTTTGGTTGGGACTTTTATCTCTTATTTCCGCAATTAGTTAAGCAATGTACTCGGCATGAATTATTTTGTGAAGCTTGTACTTTGGCTAAACAGACTCGTTCTAGTTATTTTGCTTTAAACAAAAAGTAGTTCCTTAATTTTCTATTTGGTTTATTTTGATGTGTGGGGTCCATCTCGCCAAACATCTATTTCTGGCCAACGATGGTTTGTGTTTTTCATTGATTGTCACTCTCGAACAACTTGGGTGTATATGATGCAAAACAAAAGTGAGGTTTTCCATTTTCAACAATTCCATAAGATGATTCAGACACAATTCAATGCCCACTCTGAAGACTCTCCGTAGTGATAATAGCAAAAAGTATGTGGAGGGTCAGTTTCAAAAGTACCTTGCTAACTATGGGATTCTTCATCAGACAAGTGTTGGTACTCCAGCTTAGAATGGACTAGCCGAACGTAAGAACATACACTTGTTGGATATTGCTCAAGTCATGATGTTTGCTAGACAATAATGAGTGATGTTGTCCCCACTGCTATAGTTGTCAAGGCGTTGCCAAGGCGAGGCTTTGGCGTCTAGGTGGTTTGCCTGAGGCTTAGGCGACAATTGTCTTATTGCACTGCATGTCGCCTTATGTTTTAATACTTATTTATGCTAAATATTAGTTAAGTAAATACTAAATATCCACTATCCAATAAAAATAATTTAAAAATCAAATCACTAAAGGATAAAACGTCAACCCTCAATCTAAAAACATGAACTGTATTTTTTGTTACAGTGGCGATTTTCAACTTTTAAATGTTGGGGTTTTTCTTAATTATGAAAATTTTATAAATTTTATCATGTTAAAACATTACTACAAATCAAAAGTCCAATTTTTTGTTTTGTTATCCATAAAATTATTTTCATTCAGGTGATTTTAACATTGGTTCATTTTAAAATAAGTTTGATCAGAACATAACCTTGTCATTACAACTCAGATTTAAGTAATCTTAGATTGAGTTGGAAAGCTGGTTTTATGTTATACCTAATACAAAAAGTCTCATGTAAAAATAAAGTTATTTGACAGTCAAACTTATTATAAAACGAGAGCATTTCTCTAAATGTTGATTTTTTATGACTTAAATGTCACTTAACGTTGATTTTTTTATGATTTGATGTGGCTTAATGTTGATTTTTAATGACTTATGTGGCTTAATGTTGATTTTTTTATGATACAAGGTTTATGTAGCTTACTAAATAACATTAGAAAAGAGGGAAAATAAAAAATAACGCTTGGTTGTCTTGTTCGCCTTAAAGCGGGCGCCTTCTTGCTTAAGGCCCTCTTTGGTATCATTTTTCTTTTTGATTTTTGGTCACAAGAACGGTTTTGGTTGCATTTGGTATCATTTATGGAGCTGGTTTTTATTTGAAAAAAAATTGATAAAACACGAAAACCAAAAAGAGATCAAGAGTCATTTATGTGTTTTAGCCAAAATTGATTTTCAGTTATTTTTGCACTGAACTTTAATGAGCATGTGCTTAAAGTCCCAACATGGAGGGGTAAAGTAGTCATTTGGTTTGCAATTACAAATCTAAGCCCCTTGCTCCCTCTTCTTCAGTCCAAAGTGGAGAAAGAGAGTTATAAGGAGGATGGGGTGAAGGGAACATCTCTTCACCCATTTCTTCAAAAAACCATTTTGCACATAGGGATAGCAAACTATTTCTCACAAAAAACCCATTTTTGTCAAGTAGTTACCAAACCATTTTTATGTTTTGATAAAAAATGGTTTTCATTAATGATTTTTGTTAAATAGGTAAAAATTATAAGAAAAAATGATCCTAAAGAGGGCCTAAGCGCTTAGACATTCTTCCAATGCCTTGGTTCGCCTTGGCGTCGTGACAACTATGCTCACTGCTGCTGACTTGATCAATCATATGCCTACTCGTGTTTTAGATTCCCAGACTCCTATTGATGTTCTTTAAGGGAATTCATCCTTTCTGGTTCCTCTAAGGACTTTTGGGTGTGCCTGTCATGCTAAGGATCATCACTCACCAGGGAAATTGGAACCTTGCAGTATTAAGTCTTTCTCGGTATTCTCCTACATAGAAAGGATACAAATGTTACCATTCTCCTACTCGGCGTATTATAGTAACTATGGATGTTACGTTTCATGAATTCGTTGGTTACCACTCCTCGCCACCTCTTCAGGGGGAGTCGGGTATTGATAGTAAAGAGGTGATTCTGAATCTACTTGCTCCACTAGTGTATCCACCATCCTCCTCTAAAGCACCATCCTTCTTTGAAGGTCCTCATGTTCACAATGAGAGTGGGGGGGGGGGACAGAGACTATTGTTCCAGCTTAGGGGGAGATACTCCAATTTAGAGAGCTATTGGTGAATTTTAGAGATAAATTGATGATTTAATCCTTCAGGTTTATTCTAGGGGCTATACAAAAAATAAGCAACTTCAAACCACCACCACCACCACCACTACAGCACCTTTGCACATCCAGTTGCCAGCCTTAGATCCAGAGTCTACTAAGCCTAACACTTCATCAGGTATAATTTCTTCTTTTGACCAACCTTTTGCTCTTAGGAAAGGTACTAGGACTTGTACTCAAAATCTCATGTCCCATATTGTCTCTTATGATACCCTTTCTCCCTCTTGTCGTGCTTATGTCTTCTCTTTCTTCTGTATATGTTCCCTAGAATTGGTAGGAAGCTTTTGCAGATGAAAAATGGAAGGCAGCAACAGTGGAAGAAATGGGTGCCCTGAAAAAGAATGCAACATGGGAAATTGTGACTCTTCCACCTAGGAAAATACCAATTTGTTGTAAGTGGGAGTTTGTGTGAAACGAAAAATAAATGGCTCAGTGGATAGGTACAAAGCAATGGTAGTGGGTAAATGGTTCACTCAGACATATGGAATTGACTACCACATTTGCACCGGTTTCCAAACTAATTTCTGTGCGAGTATTGCTCTTATATACTGTAAATCTGGGATGGGATCTCCAACAACTTGATGTAAAGAATGCTTTCCTCCATGGAGAGGTCGATGAGGAAGTGTATATGGCTATTACACCAGGATTCTCCAGTGAGAAAACTCGGGGCAAAGTCTGTAAATTGAAGCATGCTCTATGGGTTAAAGCAGTCACCTAGAGTGTGCTTTGGGAGATTCAGAAGGCAATGACCTCTTTGGGGTATAAGAAGGGCAATGTTGGCCACACATTGTTCATAAAAAGGTCTGGTGATAGAATTACAATGCACATTGTCTATGTGGATGACATCGTGGTGATAGGAAATGATAGTGTTAAGATTGGTCGCCTCAAGGGATTTCTTGGCTGAGAGTTTGAAATAAAGGATCTTGGAAAACTAAGGTACTTTCTTGGGATTTGAAGTTATCCGGTCTTCGAAATGCATCTTTCTGTCTAAGAGGAAGTACATCCTTGATTTGTTGTCTAAGACTGGTTTATTGGGTTTGTCATCCTTCTGATACTCTTATGGAAGCTATTACCTGGCTCAAGAAAAAAGAGGGTGAACCTGTTGACAAAGTTTGTTATCAACAGTTGGTAGTGATGTAGATCCACACTTTGGGAGGGCCTATCACAGAAGAAAGGCCCAGCCAAAAGGGGCCTATCGATCCACACTTAAGTCCACTCAAGTGGCTGAATTAGTAGTTAGAAATAAGGGCCCATTGGGCCCATCGATTCTAGCTTTAGTTATTTTATTAATTGTTTAATAAGTAAGGCCCATAGGGCCCATCGGTTGTAATATGTCCTTTAGGGGCTCTTAGTTAAGTAGCTTACTCCATGTTGGAGTTATAGTTCTAGTCCTAGTTCTATTAGGAGTCCAAGTCCTACTAGGTATTGTCTAGTCCAATTTGGAAACTAGCTCCTAGTCATGTTATGATTGCAATTCTGCCCTTTTAAAATAGAGGAGTCTATACACTGTTATTGCTTAGATTTGAATGAAGAAAATTGCAGTCAATTGCTTAGAAATAGCCAGGATAGCTGTGGGTGACAAACCCGGGCCGAGATAGCCTTTCTTCCACACTTTTCTCCCTTGTTTTATTTCAGTTTTTATTTACTGTTTACTGCTATTATTACACTTTGAAAACCAGACCTGTTCCTTAAGATCGATCAGCAAGCAGACTCCTCTATTGAAGCCAATCTATCTCCTTTACTGCTCATACCTGAGGTCTGATCCATGAGACCTTTTGAGGACCTGTTCTACATCACGAGTGGACCACTCGATCCACCTTAAAGGTCTGTCTGAAGTTCCCAGCTGCTGTCCCTGTCAGACTCTCTCTCCTAGGTCTGATTTTGAAGAAAGTATCTCAGCAATCAGCCATTAGAAGCCCTTCAAACTTTTGGGTTTTTGTACCCTCCCTAGGGACTACCGACGTCCCAGAATGCAGCCCATTCTGAGCTCCCCAGCTGAAGCCACACCACTCTCTCTCTTGGGCCTGCGTAGTTGTTTTCTCTCTCCCGGCCGATTGTCTCTTTTTGGGGATTTTCTTTGTTGGGTTGTCTTTATCTTGTGGGGGTTATTTCTGGTTGTTATTTCCTTGTTTCTAAAGTATTCTTGAGTAGTATTGGGTCATAAGCTACATTGTTTGGAATTGTAATTTGTTGGGGTTAGTTACATGTAACCTACTCCTACATTAGGTAGGCAAACTTATCTCTCTCTCTCTCTCTCTCTCTCTCTCTCTCCCATACACGGCCTGATATTGCTCTGGCTGTAAGTTTGGTGAGTCAATTTGTGCATGATCCCTATTCCTCCCATAGGGAATCAGTTCTACGTATCTTGAGATACTTGATGTGAGCTCCAGAAAAGGGATCCTTTCATCTCGTCATGATCATCTCAGAGCTAAAGCCTATACAAATGTTGACTGGGCTAGTTCACCTGATAGAAAATCTATCTTAGGTTATTGTACCTTCGTGGGTGGGAATCTTGTCACTTGGCGCAGTAAAAAACAGAATGTGGTGGCTAGATCCAGTGCTAAAGTAGAGTTTCGTGCCATAGCACAGGGGATTTGCGAGTTATTGTGGTTACACACATTATTGGATGATGATGGTGTGCCTATTTGTCTCCTCGTGATGCTCTATTGTGATAATAAGGCTGTTATCAATATTTGCTCATAACCCAGTGAAACATGACCGTACCAAGCATGTGGAGATCGGCCAACACTTCATCAAAGAGAAGTTGGATGCTGGATTAATTTGTGTTCCCTTTGTGAAGTCTAGTGATTAGTTAGCTAATGTATTCACTAAGGGGGTTAGCAGGAAAGGTGTTTCATCCTTGTTCAGTCAAGTTGCGCATGTGTGATATCTATGCAACAACTTAAGGAGTGTTAAAATATGTAACTAAGGGTGCTGTAGGGGCAGTCCTGCCTTTTCTCCTTTCCACTGACCTTAATTAATGAGCGTCGACTGAAGCAGGGGGGGTTGGGGGCACATTTGTAATTTTGCTTTTCTTTTGTTTATATAAACAAAAGCTTGTGTCGTCTCATTGATCATTCAAGCATTCTACCATAGTTTTGCTGTTAACAAATACCGTGTTAGAAAACCCTACTTAACCTAGAAGACTACTACTACCGTGATTTAAAGCAGTTTTACGGGGATTGTTTCTATCCATTGCGGCAAACTACTTACAAAGACTGAATTCATTGTAACATTACTAATTATGGGCATTATTAACTAGGCAAACAAATAAAGGAAAAGATAAGAACCTCCTCGAGGTCTGCTGGAGGTGAACGGTGCCCTAATTAAGTTGGAACTTTGCTACACCAATTTCTTCCCATGGATACTGACGTCGAGACAAATAAAGGAAAAGATAAGAACCTCCTTGAGGTCCGCTGGAGGTGAACGGTGCCCTAATTAAGTTGGAACTTTGCTATGTTAGATCTACTATGGGTACAAATCCAAACCCCAATTGAAGAAACCACACAGAGAAACAAGAACACGAATCTAATAAAATTATAAAGGATCTAATTGTACCTTTCACCAAGTATGTTGAAGAAGATTGATATTGGTCACTCCCACTTTCGCTCTCTTGACTTGGCTATGGATCTTCTACAGCGCCTTAAACCTCCTTGGTTCTCTCACTTTAGTAGTAAAGTGGGGAAGAGAATAATGGCTGTAAGGACCCAAAATCTAGTATTTATAATACTATCCTGCACCCAAAACCCTAAACCACAATGGGTTGAGTCAGCATATCCCTAAACTTGAGAGTGGACCGAACCGGTTCATGCAATTTGACTCTCACCCATTTAATCAACCCGAATAATTAATTTAGTCCATAAATCCAACAATCTCCCACTTGGGCTACATTAATTATAAGGATGTCTTTTAAATTGGTGTGGGCATAGAATCTTATTACATTAACCACTCTTACTGTAATTCAGTTGAAAAACCACTCACATCGAATAACAGCAGAAGATACACCTCAATATACGGCATACAACTTTCTGTTATTACAAACATAAGTAAGTTTCTTAACACGAATCTATGTGGGATACCATCATAGAAACATTGACATATCCTTAAATTACACTGTTGTCATTCCATGTAGGTCCTTAACTGTGATATTAACCTTCACTGTGGCAAATCGCCTTTGATCTGTGGTTAATATCTAACTGTGGCTTTCCGCCTATAAACTGTGGTAAATATTGCCTATGAACTGTGACAAATACTGTCTTAAAATGTGGCAAACATTACATTTTGAACTGTGGTAAAATATTGCCTATAGCTAAGACAATTACTGCCTATAAAAACATTCTCAAATGAAATCATAAACCAAATATTTTAAGAAATAACTGTGCATAATGTAAATGCTAAAACTTAACCATAATTCATCAAACTGTGCCCCAAAACATACGGGCTAAGGTTCAAAACATAAACAAATATTAAACAAAACCAGAGCTCCCACTAATCAAGCATTTCAAATAACTGTATGTAAAGAAATCCTAACTACTTGATGGGACCAATTTTTACTTGCTCTCAATTGCTGGTGATCAGTTTACCTCACCCTTTTTTGGTATCATCCTGCTTATCAGCCCCAGAATTCTTCCTCTTCTCTAACCATTTCTTGAAAATAAAACAGTCCTTCTTCACATGTCCTTTCTTATGGCACCAGAAACACTCTACGTTGTTGGTATTCTCTTCATCCTGAGCCTTTTGAGATGTGTCAATTTCTTGAGAGCTATTAGTCCTGTCATATGGCTTGACGCTTCCTTTGTTGGAAAAATTTTTGTTCCTTCTGCTTGGTCCACCAGAAGATCCCTTGTGGAAAGTTGCATGTGCACTCTCAAACCTAGTTTGTTTCAATTTTTCTTCCTCTTGAGTGCAAATGGAAATGAGCTCATTTAGGCTCCAATCGTCCTTCAGTGCAATGTAGGTAGATTGGATAACCTTATACTGACTAGGGAGGGTATTCAGTGCAATGTGTACAATATATTCTTCATCGATCTGTATTCCAAGATCCTTAAGTTTACCAGCATCAGTAGCTACACCCAAAATGTATTCTCTAACACTCCCACATCCATCATACCTTGTATTCATTAGCCTGGTCATCAATGTGGTTTTCTCAGCTTTCTTGTTGTGTTGAAATCTAGCTTTAATAGCATCCAGGAATTCTTTTGCAGTGTCTTTGATCTCTATGTTCCCACGTATAATTTCAGGAACTGCCTTTTTTAAAACCAATATGCACTTTCTGTTTGCTTTAGTCTATTTCTTAAACTTGGTCCTTTCAGCACCTCTGCTCGAGTCTGTGAGAGGCTCAGGTTTAGGCTCCCTAAGTGCCAAGTCTAAGTCAAGAAGACCTAAATGCAATTCTAATTCCTCTACCCACTTTTGATAGTTGTTACCAGTGAACATTGGGATGGAAGATACATAACTTGAAGGAATGGCCATCCTACTACAGCAGTAACAACAACACAATACATGCCAAATATCAAAATATAAATCATAATATAAAAGCATGTAATACCATCAATATATTTTAAATAAGAGTTACAACTAAAAATGTATCCCTATCTTTTGGGACAGGAATTAACTGATGCTCTTATATTCTTCTTTTAACTGTGAAAACAACACTAACTTCGGAATTCAATCACCTTTGGGAAAAAGAACTCCAAATTCAATGTCCCTTTCTGAAATGTGGATAATTATCCTCAAACCTTGATGACATAACCTTTGGGAAAGTATCACCTTTACTGTTGGGGAAGATACAATCGAACTGAATGTACCACTTTGGTGGGTTTCACTCAGTTCTATCATATCTTTCCCATTGGAGATGTATATCTTTATGTTCAAAACATACATATAAATATGTCATTAGGACAACAATAACCATACAAGAGTCACAACCGCAACTACATTCCTATCCTTTGGGCTAAGAATGCACTGGTCCTCTTGTAAATTCATATTTACAGTGAAAAGAACAATAACTTTTGAAATCCCCTCACCTTTGGGCTTAGGAACCTCTAGGTTACTGTCATTTTCTTAACTTTTGTGACATCACCTTTGGGCAAATGTCACCTACATTGCTACCCTGTGGAAAATCATGGAATATTAAGATGTACCACTTTGGTGGATTCCACCTCATCCTTTCATGGTTTCCTAAAAAATTACTTTGCAACTAAGAATGAGCGGAAGTTTACACCCTTTTCCATATTAACATATCTCAATTTAAAAACTTTTCTCAATTTCATGGTAACAAATAATATATATATTTTTCAAAGCATTGATTTATGCCCTCTTGTTTCAATGATTGAAACTAAATACAACATAAAATTTCAAATAAACATGTCATATTAAAAATTAGATCATTAAATGTGGCCCGAAACAAGGAATCCAATGCAAAAAACAGATTTCAATTTGGCCTTAAAACGAACCTTTAAATGAAATTTAAAGTAGTTTAAATAAAAACCCAAAAGGAAAAAAAACCAAACAAGCCTTTAAGGTTTTTTTTTTCTCTCTCTCCCTCTCCTCCGGCAGCCTTTTTCGACGGTGCGTGCCGATGCGTCCGGAGGTTTTGGGTAACTTGTGGCATATCGCCATGACCATCTTCTCGTGATCTATAACTTTTGTGAAGAAATTTTTTCCATACAGGATCTTTAAGTGATGGAAAAATTACGATTTTCATGATTTTTTTTTTATTTTATCAAATCAGGTTTTAAGTAAGAATCAAAATCCTCATGTACAAGAAAAATTCAATCGATTCTTATCCCATGTGTTCTGCTCTGATACCACTTGTTAGATCTACTATGGGTACAAATCCAAACCCCAATTGAAGAAACCACACAGAGAAACAAGAACACGAATCTAATAAAATTATAAAGGATCTAATTGTACCTTTCATTAAGTATGTTGAAGAAGATTGATATTGGTCACTCCCACTTTCGCTCTCTTGGCTTGGCTATGGATCTTCTACAGCCCCTTAAACCTCCTTGGTTCTCTCACTTTAGTGGTAAAGTGGGGAAGAGTGAATAATGGTTGTAGAGACCCAAAACCTAGTATTTATAATACTGTCCTGCACTCAAAACCCTAAACCACAATGGGTTGAGCCAGCATATCCCTAAGCTTGAGAGTGGACCGAACCGGTTCATGCAATTTGACTCTCACCCATTTAATCAACCCGAATAATTAATTTAGCCTATAAATCCAACAAATGGTACTACTCTTCATCAATCTTGTCTAGGTACTCCTTAACAAAATGGTCGTACCAAACGTAATAACTTCTTTCTCCCCTATCGAGAATGATCTTAGGGTGAAGCTATCCTTACAAAAATCCACACTATCAACCGTATACCCTCACTAGTTATAATTAGTCACCCTTTAAATGTTTTTATGGAACTCGTCCTGACTAATCCTATCTTAAAGTTTTTGGGTTTATTTGCTTTGATTTCCTTCAACCTCATGAATGCACAAAATTAGACCCTCGTTCTCGTGTTTGTTGCTTTCTTGAGCCTGATGGTTTGATTTCTATTTCAGTTTCAAATTGATTTCATGAAATAGTCAATGAATAGTTTTCACTAAAGAAATTGTTTTGGTCGCATCACTTTAAAATAATTCAAGAATAAGAAATTCATTAAGATGTTCAATTTTTGCGAATAGATTTTCTGTATTTTTTTTAGGAGATGGTGGTAGCGAGGCGGTGGCGGTGGCAAGGTGGTGGTGGTTGCGACGGTTTAGTGGAGGTGGTGGTTCTGGTGGCATGGTTGGGGGCGGGGGCGGGATGATGGTGGTGTGACCATTACGAGAAGAAGTGAAGTGATTTATTTTTAACATGAGATTACTACTTTGCCTATCAAACTAACCATACTCTTATTGAAGAATAAGAGTGAAATTAAATGGACTGGAAATTCTGAAATAGCTCTCTCTAAGACCCTCTTTGGTATCATTTTTCTTTTTTTCTTTTACCTATTTAACAAAAATCATTAATGAAAATCATTTTTTATCAAAACATAAAAATGGTTTGGTGACTAGTTTACAAAAATTATTTTTTGTGAGAAATAGTTAGGTATTTTTATGTGTAAAATGGTTTTTGAAATAGGTGAAGGAATTCCCTTCACCCATCTTTCTTATAACTCTCTTTTCCACTTGGGACTGAACAAGAGGGGGCAAGGTGCTTAGATTTCTAATTACAAAACAAATAACTACTTTACCCCTCCATATTGGGACTTCAAGCACGTGCTCATTAAAGTTCAGTGCAAAAATAACTGAAAACATTTTTTGCCAAAACACATTAATGACTCTTGATCTCTTTTTGGTTTTTGTGTTTTATCATATATTTTTTTTTAAATAGAAACAAGCTCCATAAATGATATCAAATACAGCCAAAATTATTTTGTGAACAAAAAAAAAAAAAAATGATACCAAAGAGGGCCTAACCCTTTTAGAATTTCTTTTTCATTGAAATAAGGTGTAAAAATCAAACAAAACAATTTCAGAAATAGAAATCACTCCATGAAATTGAAATAAATCACACCAAATCAGGCCTTGGCTATGGCATCAAACACAAGGGTTATACGTGTTATGATCCCATTTTGTTTTCGCTTCTCCCATCAGGTTACCTTTTGGGAGTATCGCATGTTTTCCTCCTTCTCCTCCTGCCACATCTCTATTACTTCAGCCTCCTAGTACTTTCTCAATTAATTTGTTGATCTCTTTTTTGATGGTCCTGCCCTCCTCTACATCTCTCGAGCCCTCTCCCTCCCACTATGACTGTCAACCTACTCGCCATTCCACAAAAATAAGAGAACTAACTATGACTATCAACCTACTCGCCATTCCACAAAAATAAGAAAACTATCTATCCATTCATTTTTGTGATTATCATTGCTTCTCCACCATTAGCTCCTTGCATGAACCTCATACCTATAGTGAAGCATGTTATAACCCTTTTTTGTAGCTAGCAATGGTAGAAGAACTTCAAGCGCACTAACTAAAACTAACACTTTGTTCTGGTTGAATTGCCTCCTGATAGAAGGTTGTAGGGTGTAAGTGGACTTATAAAATCAAAGCTCATTTTGATAGATCCATAAAGCATTACAAAGGCCATCTAGCGGCAAGGGGATCCATTGATTTATGAGGAGATCTATACTCTTATTTCCTGTCTTACCATTGTTCACAACCTGTTAGCAATTGTTGTTGTTTGTCATCGGCCGTTATTTCAAATGGATATAAAGAATGCCTTCCTTAATAAAAAATTTTAAGAGAAAGTACACGTGCAACCACCACTAAGCTATGATCATCCTCCTCACCATGTATGTTACCACTAGGGGTGTCAATTCTAGGCCCACATCAGTAGGCCCGATCAAGCCCAACACATTTATGGCTCGACCTAGACTAGCCCAATTGAAGCCTGACACATTTATTAATAGATAGTACACAGTGCAACAACTTAGCCCGAACGGCCCGACACGTTTCTAAGCCTGGCTTGAACCAATCCCTTTAATACCTTTTTTTATATATATTTTTTAATACTACTTGTATTTAGTTCTAAGGCTATTGTAATATGTACAGTTGGGATGGTGGTGGTTGTTATCTAAACATTCATTTTTTTTTTCAGGCATAGCTTAATTGATTTGAACTTGTTAAACTTGGGTTGTGCAGACATAATTTAATTGATTTGAGTTCCGTAGGTTAAAGACCGAGTACCTTAGTAACTTAACTGCTATGCCTACCTTTGGCTTAATTCATTTAAACAATAAGAATTTTCTTTGTTATGCCCATATCTGCCTCATTTTATTGGTATTCCCCTTCAAACCCATTTAAGAAACCAATCTTAAAGAGACTCTGTTTAAAACCAATTTAAAATTAAATAGGTTTGTAGCCTAGTTAAGGCCCGTTTATGGTTGCTCGATTAAAGCCCAAGACCGATCGACCTTATTATCAACTGTATGATGCCTGCCCTAGCTAAGCCCATTTAGCTAACATGATGTTCATAGTGCAGCCCTAGAAATTGGTTGAGCCCGACTAGGCCCGACCGCTTGCACCCCTACTTGCCTCCATCAAGCATTGTATGGTCTCAAATTGGCTCCTCACACTTGGTTTGCAAACTTCATTAGCACTATTCATCAATTCTCCTTTACATCGAGTGCAAATGATAATGAACTTTTTCTTCGCAAATCTACTAAAGGAACCATTCTTCTTGCTTTATGTGGATGATGTGATTATTAATGAGGATGGCCATATCAACATCTTATAACTAAAATAGTACCTCTACCGATAATTTGAAACGAAAGATATTGATTTTTTAGCTATTTCTTAGGGCCGGTTTGATAACGTTTTTGTCATTTCTGTTTCAAGAAATGACAGAAACATAAATTTCCGTTTCTAGGAACAGAAACGGAATTGAAGATGTTTGATAAGTCATGTTTTTAGAAGTCGATAGTAACCAGTGAAAGAATGGCCACAAGTCGTTTCCAGAAACGGCGAAACAAATTGAACTTGTTTCTCCTGGGTCGTTTCTTGAACCATAAATAAGTAAAAATTTCTATTTCTATTTCTGAAAATAAGTGAAACGAAACAGTTTTATCAAACGCTTTTTACTCCGTTTCTGCTGTTTCTGGAAACAGAAACGACAGAAACACGTTTCTTGAAACGTTATCAAACGGGCCCTTAGTTCTTGAGATCTCTTAAGTGATTTGATGGATATTGTCTCTCTCAAGCTGCTTATGATCTCCTATCTCGTGCTAGTTGACTGACAACAAGATTTCTCTTACACTTCTCAAGACTGATCATTGATGACACTTTTCTTCAGGACACAACTTTCTATTGCTAAGTTAGTGGGGAGTCTTGTTTATCTCACAATTATGGATGTTGATATTGCTATGTTGTAAATATCACCAGTTAGTTTATGTCTGCTCATCGCTTTGTCCACTATTTTTTCGTGCTTCACATTTTGCAGTGTATCAAAGGCACTCTCTTTCATTGTCTATGGTATTTTGTTCACTCATCTCTAGATTTATGTGTCTATTCTGATACTGATTGGGCTGAAAACCCCACTAATCAATACTCCACTACTGACTAATGCTTCTTCTTGGGAGATTCTCTCATCTCTTGCCACCTCAAAAGCAAAATGTTACATCTTGCTCCAACACAAAGGCAAAGTATTGTGCCATTATTGATATACCTTTGAACTTCTTTAATTACATTGACTACTCCAAGACATGGGGGTGACACTTTCTGGTACTACTATTCTTATCTACTATTTTAGTGATTTGGGTATGGTGATATAGGCGTGGTTGGATGTTGAGGGCAAAGGTGTCAATTTAGAACCAAAATCTTAAAATGAATCGACCATCAAAATCAAATCGAATCGAATCGAGACAAAGCAAATCAGTTCATTTCAGTTTTAAAATATGGATTCTTTTCTTGGTTTGGTTTTGGTTTCAGTTTGCTGAATTGTAGCCTGCCACTAAGAAATAAGGGATTTTTTTTATTGGTGAAGATGTAAAAAGTTTATCCAAACACCTAAAATAAGACCCATACCTAATACAAACAAGGTCGAAACTGAATGAACTAAATCAAAACCGAACAATGCCAGTTTGATTCCGGTTTGAAAAAGAGACTCTTATTCTGTTTTAATTTGATTTTGATTTTGATTTTCACACGCTGTATCTTGAACCTAAATGAAAAATCAAAACCAAACCAATTGACACTTAAAAAACTCTAGTGATGGCATTCTATACTAACGAAAAAAAGACCTTGTAATTCATTGTAACAGACGTTCTTAAAAACGTCTCACTGAATGAGAAAGGGAAGCGGCTCAAAACTTTATCCAAAGTTTAATAAAACGCAGAGCAAATTTTCAACGATGCTATTTTGTCTTTTGTTTGAGGCACCAACCCAACTTCGGTACTTCTACCAAATATAAAACCCTACTTCAGTACTGTGGCATCTTTTTGTACACGGAACAGTAGGGACTAGGGAGTACAAAATATCATACTCGTGTAAGAAGTAAGAACTAAGAACTCTTAAGAGGCTTATTTCGAATGAGACTCGAAGATTTGTTGAAAAGAAAGTCTAAGTAAGTGCACTATGAGATCTAGGCATCCAGCCGAAGCCGTTGATATTTTCAGAACCCTAAACTGAGAATATCGCATGAAATAATCTTAATATAATGCGAGTGCGAGATCCTACTTAGTACCTTTTCAATATAAGAACTAGAAGAAAAGCAGTTTTGAATCAAAACTCAACCAAAGAGGAAAGAAGAAAAAAAAAAAGAGCACACTTGGTAACCGAAAATAGATGACAATATGAAGCTAATATATCACCGATCTGCTTTAGTTTCTACTTTCAGTCGCAGATCTAAAACACAATACTAGATCACTGTATATAACTACTGACATCCTCGTAAACAGAAAGCTTTACACAAATCGAAAAGAAAAAAAAGAGAAAAGGAGGGGGTTTTCATTAGCTCAACAACAATATGAAAGTTGTTCAACATCTAAAAGCAGAATCAGAACGTCGAAGCGAATTGCAGAAAGGAAGAATCGAAAACCTAAAAAAATAAAATACCTGGAACTGCTACAAAACTCGTACAGCTTTCCTCTATTGGAGAAGATGATCAAAGCAACCTCGGCATCACAAAGGACAGAAAGTTCATAAGCTTTCTTCAAAAGGCCATTCCTTCGTTTGGCGAAGGTCACTTGCCGATTGATCTTGTTCTCGATCCTCTTCAACTCCACTCTACCTCTTCCCATCTCAGGAGATGGTAAATCTCAGAGTCTCACTGCACCAAAAAGGAAAGCAAAGTTGCGGAGAAAGAGATGAAGTGTGAGTTTTGATTTTCCAGACTTGGTTCGGTATTTATAGAAAGAGAGGGATTTTAATCTCTCTCGATTGGGAAGAGAGAGAGAGGAGGGACGTAAGACAAAAGCTCTTCAACTGGCTCCACATTTATTGCAAAGGTCCCATATGGTACTACGTGTCGACTTCTCAAGTGATGGAAGTCTCTCATTCTCACCGGTCCCCCCACCCCCTCTGACCCTCGGGCAAATCATGTGACCTAACATTTCTCGTTTTTGTCAGTTCTCAATTTTATCACGAAAATACCCCTCTATGATTCAGTAATGCCCATTGACACCCGAATGCGTGCAACGACTATGAGCAGTGAACCGTTTTGGACCATTAACGGAATGTTTTGAGTTGCTGGCTGACACAAAGCTGACACAGACTAACCACAACAACGACGACCAGATTTTTCATTCTTGCGCCGAACCCTCCACCCTTACAACCGATATGTATCAGTGATTCAGTATCAATATCGGTTTCGGAACTGACCGATACCATGCACTAAAACCATTAAAACCATGTGTATGCAGTAATTGAATGATCAGGTTGATCAGGTGATGGGCACTTGCTCAGTTGTTTCATCGATCGTCATTTCAAATGCAAAGAAGGGCCATTTATGAAAGAAAAATAAAAGGTGCCATCACCTGATTGTAAATGTACGCTGCAGATGATCCGGGCCTTGTCGGCTTTTACCCATTTACTAGACAAAATCAGGTTCTCTTGATTTGCTAATCTGATTTTAGATCAAAGTCTGGACTTGTTTTGCATATCAGGGTTTTAAGTATTGATATCTTAGTAATAGTCAATCGATACATATCGATATTATTATCGGAGAAAAATATTAATTGATACGGACTAATTTTTTTTCTTTGATAGAACAATACGGATTAGTTGGATGGGCCAAAAAGTGGTTCACTTTTAAAATTATGATACACGGACAATGGGCGCCGATAGGCCCGATACGGATATATACAACCTTGGTGGGAATGAGAGTCGAGAGTCAAGAGTCAAGACAATGGTGTCATTTTCTTACCCAACCCATTCAAAGCAAGGTACAATTGTCCAATTAAAGCGCAATTATAAGGCATTCCAAATAAAGTGCTTTTATCTTTTTCTTTGCCTTGTATAAATGTGAGTAAGGTTTTACTTCATCGATGGAATCTTTTCACTTACCATAGTGATTTCATCACTGTTCTTCTCTATTGTTGAAGGTCTGAAATACCCTTTATAATATTAAAAGAACTTAATTTTGTCAATGCTTTAAACTGTTTTATTTTTTTTTTTTCCCATTTTTTTAGAAGAGAGAATCTTCACTCACAACTTTTACTCTGGTTGGATGGGAACCCTTTGCGCAAGGGCAATTTTGGACTTTCGTGTATTCGAGGAGATAAATTATAACCCGGATCTTCTAATACTGTGGGTTAAAAAACACTTTCTTCAAGTAACTGAATTTTAGTGGATTGCTTCAATATGAGGGTTGCATGCAACTTGGAGCAAATTGGGTTGGTCAATTGGTGTACACAAGCCCAAGCTCAGCTCAGCCAGCAATATAGATTAGATTTGAGCCTAAATTTGTCATGGCTAGTACATGTTGCATCCCTACTAATCATGGCAGTACTTACCCGACAGTGGGACTTATTGGTAGCGACCCTAGTTATTAAATTCTCCAAATTAAATGCGAATAATTCGGCCGAATAGAATTTTATCGAATTTTACGAATAATTTGATCAGAATCCAAATCAAATAAAAAATTCTGAAAATTTTTCAAATTTTATAGATTATTTTAAATTTCACGAATAATTCGGCCGAATCGAATTTTATGCGAATTATACCCGAATTTTATCCCATGTAAAAGTTTTTTTTTTTTTTTTTTTTTTCTCTTGAATAAGTCAATAAGCCTTTAAAAAATAGTGTGATTATTATGCATTTACTATCCTAATGTTACTTTTCTTATTTTTTTAACAAAAGTCGACAAAGCTTATCTTTCCTGAGGTAATCTCTTACATTTCTACCTAAATAAATAAATAAATAATAATAAAATCTTTCACCTCATTTTGGTTTGACTAAGTCTTCCAGTCGTTACTCTCTCTCTAGTCTTTAAGATGAATATGCATGGTGGATGACATGGGTCTAGATGAATTTGTGCTCAGTCCCCCCTCTCAATCTCTCTTTCTCTGATTCAATTATTTGAGTAATAGGAAATGAGTTTAGAAAAAAAAGAGAGACTAAAGATAATATTTTTAGCTTTAAAATTTATAATTTTAATTTTTACATCATTTGTATGTTACATACATATGATAATTGATAGATAATATAAAACAAGTATTGCAAATATTAAAAATAACATCCGAATTTTTTGTCCGCTTTTTATTTTTGTAAACGAATAATTTCCAAATCCGAATCCAAACTCGAATTTTATTTTCTCCACTTTTTTGACCGATATTTTGACCGAATCGTTGAATTAATGAAACAAATTAATCCAAATAATTCTTCATCCGAATAATTTTCAAATCCGAATTTAATAACTATGGTAGCAATGAGAAGGATAGGGCTTCAATGTAAGCTGAAGCTCTCAGTGATGGAGTTCTCTTTGCTATGAGCCTTGATTCGAGGAAAATTCAATGTTGTTCTGACTTTCTTGGGTTAATCTCTTGTCTAAATGGTGCTATTGCAGCTTTGGATTGGGTGATCAGTACTTTAACTTCTGATATTGTCTACTTGTGTAGTAGTTTTGAGTCTCTTTTGCTCGTTTACATACCGTCCTCATGCAATCTAAAAGCTCATGTTCTAGTTAGAGGAGCTTTCTTAGTTCGTTTGCCTAAAATGTGGTGGCTAGATCCACCTAACTTTCTTGTACATCGTGCTTTGGAAATTTTTTTTTTTAAATATCGCCTTGGTTGAGACACTTCTCCACCTTCTCTTATAAAAAAAAAAAAAAGCCAATGACCATATGCTTTCCCCTCCAATGAATGTAGGAGCATTGATTTAAATCACGGTATTGATACCATATTGATTACCATTGATATAGATTCATGTATTGATCAGCCGTACCAGGTTATATCGGTAAGATTCTAAATTAAATGGTCATTTTTCTTGTTAAAAAAATATTTGTACCATGTCAATCGTTCCATTTTGGGTCAGTTTCGATATTGGGTTTGGTCAATATTGATACATATTGGTTGATACGTCAACACGCTTTTGAGATTTTATTTCATGTGTAGGAGGTCATTAGTACGTACTTTCAACCATAATTGAAAGATCATGTTTTGACTCGGGTAAGTCATTCGAGTTAAGCTAAAACAAAAAACATGAAACTTGATAAAGAGTTATGAAGACTCGCCGAGGTTTAAAAATTGATTAGACTAGGTTTGAGTCAGATCGAGTTTTTATTGATTTGGTATTTTTGTCCGAGTCATGAGAAATTCATCAAGCTTAAATTTTTTATTGAGACATATTTTATTTATAAACTATAAGTTTGATTTACAATTAAACAAAACCTTGAAATTTGATTTGATGTTTCCAATATTAGCCCATTTTTTTTCTTTTCTTTTCTTAAAAAAAAAAAAAAAAAAAAAAAAAAAAAAAAAAAAAATCTACCTTGACCAAGTTTGCCTTACTTGACTCACCATTGAAAGAAAGTCAGATTCTAGAAAACCTGATTTCCAACTTTGCTTTCAAGTAGCTTGGACTTAGGTTTGACTAACTTTGATGTGCCTTCTCTAGCAACGCACTAATGTTTATCAATGTTATAAATTTTTAAGAGAACCTAATAAAAGTATTTGCTTTCATGGAACGCTATACATCAGCAAAACTTTTCACCAAAAAGAAAAGGCTGGATGACCACTAAATAAATTGAATAAATCATCTCCCAAAGCTTTGAGTGTGATTTCTTTATTAATCCCAAGTTTTAGAATTGCACAACTTGCTAGCACCAAAACAATTGTTCAACTCAATCTGGACTTTTACATTAAAAAAAAAAAAGAAAAAAAAAAGAAGAAGGTTTCAACTTAGGGCCCGTTTGATAACGTAACCAGAAACGTGTTTCTGTGTTTTCTTGTTCTCAGAAACACAGAAACGGCATAAATACCGTTTGGTAAAAGTGTTCCGTTCCACTTGTTTCTTGAAGCATAAATTGAAATTTATAACAATTTATGCTTCAAGAAACATCAATGACGAAACAAGAAAAAGTTGTTTCGCTTGTTTCTCGAAACAAAAAGGCGGAACCATTGAATGACAAACCGACCATTTGATAAAAGCCTTTGGGGAGCTTCATTCGACGATCGACAGTGGCCTCCCGAGTGTAACCCTTGAAGACGACCTGCAACTGCCCATCCAGAAACAGCGATTCCTCCTGCGTAACCGACGACGGCACTCTTCTCCTCCGGCGTCGATCGTCGTTGAAGACGAGCTGCAGATTCGTACGGTTGCAGATGCCCCTCTTTCGGTCACCCTCTTCACAGTGAAAGGAGAAGAAGTCAAGATTCGCCTGCGAAGAACGCAAGCTACGACAGAGATTGAACCTCCTCTGCCTCTGGAACCGTACGATTCCTTCCCCATCTTCATCTCGTGAACCCATACGGCAGATTCGTACGATTCGTGCAGAGATTCGTATGGTTTCTGAAGAAAGTCTCACCTCCAAAGATAAAAGCCTTTTTTCCCCTCAAATCTGAACAACAAACCATTCCTCTGACTCTGTTTGAAGTTCGGCTAAGAATCCAAACCGTAAGCAGCCCCTTGCTCGAGCTCGGTAAGTGATTTTTTTCATATTAGATTTTTTTCATATTCGATTTATAAGTTCGGCCACTGCTTTTGTTCGATTTAGGGTTTTTTTTTTCTTATAATTCTCCATTAAGATTGGTATTGAATTTCATCTATGGGTTCATCTATGGAACTGCAGTGTAGTAAATCACTACTTCTAACAACAGAACCCTAACCTGTCTTTGTGGGTCTTCGGCCAGTTCTTCCCCGGCGAGGGTAAGCATATTCTTTGGACCCTCCAAGAACAGGTCTTTCATGCTTGGGACCATTGTCAGGGTCCCCTAGATCATTCTAGCATGCATAATCATACACTCTGTCCCATTCCTTTAGCTCTCCGGTGCCATCTCCTCTCAGATTCACAAGCTCTTCTTCCCTGTACTTGCGTAGAGGCTCTGGAGTATTACTTGGTAGATAGGCCTGCAAAAGAGTACTTCTCAACTTCTTAAACATCCATCAGATATTGGCCACTAAGTGTGATTTAGTAATTGGGTTTGAGTTGGTGTGAATTGCTTCACATCTATCCCTCTAAATTGAACCAAATAGATCTCAAATCAGGTTGAAATGATACCCAAACTGAGAAAAATTCTTATGGGTTTTGAGTTTCAAATAAAGATCTTCCATTTGCCCATGTCTTTGTCCATTAAGAGTTTAGTACTTACCTGGTTAGCAAAGAAAATCCGGTCGGACTTGTATCGTTCAGCAGGGTAAACCCATGAGTTGCAGAAAAAGTGAATGCGACCCTTTCCCGGAACATCATCAAGTGTGAGAGTCTTGAGGAAGAACTCATTGTGGTGTAAATTCTTAACGATGAAAGCTCCAGGAATTCCAATACTTTCATCCCAATCAAATGTAATTTGAAATGTACATGAACCTGCTGCTACAGGCTTGGTGACTTTTGTTATCCAATTTTCCAAGAATGCTGGTGCTCCAACCCTCCCTTGCATGTCATGATCTGTATAATTTTTGGGATTTAATGTCTCACTTCCAAATTCCAATTTAAAACTAAGCTCAGTAGGAACAAGGAAGTGAGAGGGAGAATGAGGATTCTTGGGGTACACTATCAGTTAGACCTCTCCCCCCATCAGGTAAAATTCAAACACTAGACCCTTCTCTGCCGCTACAGCTGAAGCAAGTTCTAAAATGAGGCTACCAACCTACAACCAAAGATCATTTAGGGGCACTTTTTTTCATATTAGGGCTTTTGGGCGAGAGTTTCTTACTATGATTTAGGTGTTCTTAAGATATGGGCACTTTCTTTTCTTCCTATTTTGCTAAATATTTTTGTTCCTATTTCTTTGAATTTTTTTTTTGCATGTTCTTGTCTGTGTTTGAATGTATTACCTTCCCTCTAATGATTGTTCAGAGATATGAGATCCCCACGATCCCCAACCCCCAAAACTAGTACTATAATCTGGAATGAATCAGAGCTAAGATCATTCATCAATCTCATGGTTGATAATGTCCGAAACGGATTGAAGACAAACTCAACATTCACAAAGGTTGGTTGGGACAACATTACAAAAGGGCTTGAAGCCGAATTCAAAAGGCCCTTTACGAAAGTACAACTGCGTAACAAGATGAATAAGTTACGCAAGGAGTACAACAGCTTCAGGGCTTTATTAGAAACAACTGGTTTCAGATGGGATGCGAATGCTCGGACTGCCACAGCTGATGATTCAGTATGGGAATCTGCTATTCAGGTATGAATAGGATCTTTGGTTTATAGAACGGTTTTTTGTCAATTTTTGGAAAAAAATGTGATGATTAATTGAAAATATTTTGAATAACAGGGAAACAAGGATTGGGCAAAGTATAGAAGAAATGGTCTCCCCATGTGGCCAGAGTTGTTAGAGATCTTCTCCGACTCTAGTGCCCGTGGGGATAGAGGTCTGTCACAGGCAACAGTTGTAACTCCAACGTCAACTAACCTTGAATTTGATGATGATTTACATGACATTGATAATGATGACAGTGATGCTTGTACTGGGACACCCAACGGGTCAGCTCCTCCGAAGCGGCGACTTGATAGGACTCCTACGGATCGTAGGAGGAAGAGCCACACACGGACACTGACGAACTCCGCTGAGGACTTTAGAACCTTCGTTCGATGGAGGATGGAAAAGGGATCAACCTCTGCCACCTCAGCAGTTACCCGACCAACTGACCCTATTGTTGATGGACCTTATAGCATGATCAGCTGTCAGAAGCTACTGGACAGTTTGGAGGATATCCCGACTGATTTGTATGTGTTAGCGCAGCGTAAGATACACAGTGACCCTGGGTGGCGCATGTCTTTTGTTGAAGTGAGACCTGACAGGAGGCTATGGATGATACATGGCCTTAAGGAGTGAATGGAACAGTTTTTGAAAGCATGAATGAACTTTGGGCGAGAGTTTTGTTTGGTTTTTATATGACTTGATATTGGCTTACACACTGATGTCTTTTATCGTACTATGGTTGATGTTGATTTTGACTTATGGATGGTTTGTTTTATCTTGATTGCATGTGCTTCAAATTTCTAGTAGTAGAGATGACTGTTTATGATTGTTAAATTTATGCCTTTTATATTATTGTGTGTTTATTGATCAGCTTTGGGATAATTTCACTACTGATGACTTGTTATTATATTAGATTGATATTAGATGGTACATTTATATGGACTCTATTCCTTTATATATTGAATGTGTCCATTCATACAGGGATGTCAAATCAATTTCAAACCGACATCACCGGCTCATCATCAGACGATGATGACATGGTTATAGTTCACCAGTTCCAAAACATTCTCAGTATGTATAGGATGAGAGAACCTCTGAATGATAGTAGTTACACAGGACCTGTTAGGGTAGCTGAGGTTCTTGCAGGTCATGCTGACGTGTGTTACCAAGAGTTTAGACTCGAGAGACATGTATTTCTCAACTTGCGAGACCGAATGGTGCATAGAGGTTGGTTAGCGGATACCCGTTTCATTCGAGTAGATGAGCAGCTAGCGATGTTCCTCATGATAGTAGGTCAAGGTTTGAGTAATAGACAAATGCAACGTCGATTCAATCGTTCAGGACAGACGATTAGTGTTGTCTTCCACACGGTGTTGCAAGCAATGCTAAATTTGTCGCTAGAGACGATCAGGCCACCAAATTTTGATGTGGTACCTCCAGAGATAACCAACAATCCAAAGTACTATCCATATTTCAAGGTAACTGAGACTTCAATGGTGATTATTTATTTCGATGTTTCGAATGAAATATCAATGCAATTTACACAATTATATGGACTAACTTATGTTCAATGGAAAATAGGATTGCATTGGTGCTATTGATGGCACCCATATAAGTGCCATCGTACATAGGTCGGAAGAGACACGTTATCGTAATCGAAAGGGTATGATCACACAGAATGTTATGTGTGCATGTTCATTCGACATGCGATTCACATTTGTGTATGCGGGTTGGGAGGGGAGTGCACATGATGCAAGGGTATTGGATGCAGCAAGAACCAATGATAACTTAGGGTTTCCTCATCCCCCATCAGGTAAAAATGTATTATGAATTTTTCTGTTGTCTTTTCACATATAGTAGACAGGGAATATAGATCTAATCCCATAAATGTTTTCATAATATTTGAAGGCAAATATTATATTGTTGACTCGGGCTACGCCAGTCAACTGGGGTACTTGGTGCCATTCCGAGGACAACGGTATCACTTGCAAGATTATGGTGAAGGTAGGCCTGGACCAAGGACAGCTAAGGAATTGTTCAATCATAGACATTCGTCACTGCGGAATGTTATTGAGAGAACATTCGGTGTATTGAAAAATAGATTCCACATATTAAAAAGTATGAAAGCGTACGATATTGAAGATCAGTCAAGAATCGTGGTCGCCTGTTGTGGGCTCCACAATTACATTAAGAAACAAGCTATTCAAGATCAGTTGTTCAATGAGCTTGGAAGTGAACAACAAATTGATGACCCAATGAATCCTGATACTCATGCGTACCATGCTTCCGCATCTGATGTCTCCCAGCGACTATCTGCAAGACAAATGTCTATAGTGCGTCTAAATATAGCCAACCAACTGGCAATTTCAAGGAGAATGTCTACAATTTCGTTAAATCCATCCTGAAATGTTGGTAAATGAATTTTTTATGTATTAAAATGTAGACGCAGAAATTAGGTCACAATTTTTCCTAAATACCGTGTGTATGGGGTGTTAGTAAAAATTATATCTGTTCGCTTCATAATATTTACATTGTGAGGACTTGTAATATTTTTGCTGTACAGATGTCTTCCACTGACCCCGCAATGGCAAGGTGTGACTACTGTAATTAGTTGTGCGATAAGCACACAACGAAAAATGGACCTAATAGAGGAAGAACGTTCTTCAAATGCCCAAGGCATAATGAATATTTTATGTGGGTAGATGAATTTCGCTTATGTGATTGTGGCGAGGGACAGTGCAAGGTACGCGTCGCAAAGACAGCAACGAACTTAGGTCGTCGTTTCTGGTGTTGTCCTAAATCCAATGGGGTATAATTATTTTATTTTATTTTTTAATAGCATACTATTCGACCTATATTATCTGAATATATTTCAAAACTAAATTGATGTGTACTTGCAGCCCCTTGATCGAGGTTGCAAATTTTTCCGATGGATTTATGGAGACATCAATTTGACAAGTGCACAGTCTTCCGATTGTGGAACAAGCAATTCAATGGATGGAGCTCAACCTTCTCCATCAACACCTTCCTCTGATTTTGTGAAAGGTTATTTGGAAAGAGCAATCAAAGGTGAAGAGGAGAAGTCTAGAGTACTGAAAAACGAAATGGATGTGTCTGAGGAAAAGCGAAGGATATATACCGATATCCTAGAGGCCATTAATAACATAGACATAAATAAAGGCGGTAGTTAGAGGGTAATGACCAACTATGGAAAACTTGTAAGACATATGGCATAAACATGGGAATATTTGCATTTTAATCTACTATTATTGGTTGACATATAATGTTTCGTAACATTATGATGTAAGTTCGAGATAAGGTGTACTTGGTAGTTGTAGGTATGATTAAAATGAAGGGTCATGAGTTTAGAAAGAAACTGTGATTTCGTTTGGTATCGTTCTAAAAAAACGTTTCTGGAGTTTTTTCGTTCTATTGGAACGAAAAACGAAATCTTTTGTTTGGTCCGTTTCTATTTTTCTAAAACAAAAAGTGGAAAAAAAAAAAACTGAAAAAACGAGATTAGACGGAACTCCATTCCCAGTTCCGTTCCATTTTACAAAAAAAAAAAAAAAAAAAAATTATCTGTCCAAAATGTTCCCAGAAATAAAATTTATCAAACACCTTCTTACCCGTTTCTGTTTCCAGAAACAAGAATTATCAAACACCCTTCTTACCTGTTTCTGTTTCCAGAAACAGCAATTTCTGTTTCTGCCGTTTCTTGAAACAGAAACAGCAGAAGCGTTATCAAACGGAGCCAAATTTGTTTCGTCATATGCGTTTCTGAGAGCATAAATAGTCATGAATTTTTATTTCTATTTCCAAAAACAAGAGAAACAAAACGAATTTACCAAACACCTTTTAGGTTGTTTCTACGTTTCTGGGAACAAGAAAACGCAAAAACACCAGAAATGGAACGTTGTCAAACAGTGCCTCTCTCTTGTTTCACTTTCTCTTTCTTGTATTATTGTCTGGTTGGTCCCTCTCCAACCACCCCCGGCTGGAGAGGATCTAAATCCGATTTCACCTATTCCAAAAACATTCCCCTCAACTAAGGATGTTAATCAGTTCGATTTCAGTTTAAACGGTGTGGATTTGGTCGGTTCATATTTATTTGACTAAAACCATAACCGCACCATTTACTAAACGGTTCCACTTTATGAAACCGTGACCATTTAGTAAACGGTTTCGGTTTCGGTTTCCACGGTTTCTAAATGGTGTCGATTTCATGATTTTAAACAGTTTCGATTTTGGTTCATTCCGTATGGTTTGTAAAATGGTTCACAATAGGATTGTTATAACTTGCAACCATCTCTAAATTGAAGATCATACGCTTATCCAAAAATTATTGGCAACCACAAATAAGAAATTCTATATTGAAGATGATATGTCTTAATTTGATAATCTAGTGCTATTTCTTTGCATGGCCATTCTCAAAGATATAAAACTAATATCATACAACATCCAAATCCAGCCTTCTACAACATAAAATATTAAAATGACCAGTGGTTCAACCAAAACACCCCATCTGTGATAACATAATAACATAACAACATAACATATATCGATTACAAGTTCATGATCTAAAGCCTAAACTTGAACTAAATTGCAATAAATCATACCAAAGCAGGATGGACACTTAATTTAATTGTTAATTGTTAAATGGATTATTGCCCTTGCTTTATTTATTTGTTATACGGATTAATTAGATTGGTTTAAACGGTTTAAACGGTTTCAATTCGGTTTGAAACCAATGGGTTTCGCGGTTAAAATCAACCCGACCCTACTCGTTTAGCTAATCGGCCTGAAACTTAAAACCATAACCACACCATTTACTAAACGGTTTTGTGGTTTCGGTGTAAACAGATCGGTTCGATTTTGATAAACGGTTTCGGTTACAAATTCACATCCTTACCCCCAACACAAGATTTTTTATTAGTTTTTACTTGTTCTAAAAAAAAAAAAGGGTAATTTACAACGCCACCCCATGGAGAATGCCAGTATTATAGGAACACCCACTATCTTTCACCAAATTAAAGGGTAATTTACTAATATCAGTAGTTCATTTGTTTTTCTAAATACCATTTTGCCCTTACAGATAAGGGAGTACCGAAATTGCCCTCGTTAGTTTTAGTCCCCAAATCAATTAAAGAAACAAACCTAACTCACTCTCCCTTCCGGTGAAGGCGTCTACGGCGGCTGCGAACCCCCTCCAGCGACTACAAGTATATGGAATGTTCAAACCCATGTAGAGGAACCAACCATGGCCACAAGGCTTCTCTCTTTGAAGCTCCAAGAAATCTGCAAGAAGGGCCCTACCGACTTCCCAGCTCTCTCCACGGTTGCCTTAGCAATGGCCAAGCCAAAACCATCGCCTATCCACATCAGTGGTCCTCTTGCTGCCTCTGGTCCTTTACCGTTCATCAGGCTATTGGGAGAGGCAGCAACCTCTGAAATCGGGTCCTAGTACCCTAAATCTGGCATTGGTAACAACGATCATCTGGTGCCGCCATGAATACCATATCTCCGGGAACCCATGCAAGAACACCACTGATGCCCTGTAAGTTTCAGTTTTCAATCAGTATAGCTCAGTAGAGCGTATGAACCAAGAGTTCCTTGGTTCAACAAATTGAATCCTCCCCCAATCCAAAATAATTTTTTTTTGGGTGGGTTTGGATCAAGAAAAACGAAATGAAATGCATTGAATTCCAACTAGTTCCCATCTTGGCGACACTAAGCTTTAGCCCTCTAACGTCGATGTACTTATGCTCTATCTGATCCATTTTGGGTCTTGGACTATTTTCGAATAAGCAAAAGTAGCAAGAAAGATAGACTGCACGCAGACAACAGAAGCTCCTCCTCAAACCGTTCACTATCCTGAGTAAACACTCGAGGTCGACGAAACATTAGGTATGAAATTTTGGGTTTTGATACACCATGATTTCACAAGAGCTCAATATTGGGGGCTACCATTTTAGGAGTAAAGATATTCCACAGAAGATCCTGGAACCTCACTTCTCCAGAAACGCCCTCCATGAACTCCAAAAATCCCATCCCATCCTCTGTTCTAGAATTACTCGAGACGACAACACCAACAACTTCTTCTTCACCGTATCTCCAATCCATCTCTTTCAAATTCAATCCTTTGACACTAGCAATCAGATTTTCTATGCTGGTCTTGCAGAGACCACAATTGCCAGTCGGAAGCATAATCTCAAAATTATGCAGCTGATATCGAAAATCTGCCGATGCCGTCGGAGGTGGATAATCTTTCTGGTAATTTCCATGTAAGTTGACTCATTTCTCTTGGTATGAAGGCCGTATAGAGTGGTGATTCAACATAAAGACACCTTCTCTTTGTTGGAATCACAGGTCGCAGGGAGGGAGAGAAGGAACAAAGGAGAGAGTGATAAAAGAGATAAGGGTGAATAGAGGGCCAAAATGTCATTTCATAGCATCACTTAACATTGACTGACGGCAAGGGGTCCGAGTTTAATTTGGTGAAAGAGGGGGGTGTCCTTAAAATATTGGCATTCTCCAAGGGGTGGCATTGTAAATTACCCAAAAAAAAAAAGCCTCAAGTGGATAATATTTTTTTTTAGACGTCACATGGTGTACAGATTCCTCCCTCATATGGGCAGCGTGGAAACCCTCTCCCAAACAAATATACAAATCTGAGAATCTAAAATTATGGGGTAGGTTCCCTCCAACGCCCCTGGGCAGTGGTTACTTGGGATCCGGGAGAGGAGGAGTGCAATTGCTGTTTTTGGGCAAGCGTTGTGCAAATCTTTTTTCCCTGCAAATATTTCGGAGGGAAGAGAAACCGTTTTCAATTCCTTACCTAACGATGCGCCCCCTCCCCGCGCAACTAACCAAGGCCAAGTCCCCCAAGAGAGTGTTTCATTTCCCTTCTTCGCTGCTCGGATTGACATTTCCTCTGAAATGCCGTCTCCCAATCATAAAGTTTCGAGCTTTTTCCATTGCTACTACAGCTGAACTCTTCACACCAGCTCAGTAAGTTAAAAACACATTTCGGATTTCATTTTTTCCCTCACCAATGTCGACAAGCAATGGCAAATCCACTTCTCTTTCTCTCTCTGATATATTAGATGGAGTCTACTTTGAGAAGCATTTCACATTTATCGTTATGTTCTAATTGGAATTTTCAGATCATTGAAAGTAGAACTATTGCGGTGGAAATCGAGGAGTAGCGATGGAGTGGACCGCCGTTCAACATTTGGATCTCCGTCATGTTGGTCGGGGACTCAAACCTATGCAGCCTCATGCCGCTGCATTTCATCCCAGTCAGGCATTCATAACTGCAGCCATCGGAGGCTACATAATTGGTAGGATTCCTCTATTGTGTCTGTTTCATACAGATTTGTAGATTCAGTTTCGAGCTTTACTTGCTTGTTTGGAATCGTTATGCCATGATAAAATGCAGAGGAACCTTAGATCACACCACCAATTCATCCCAGGAATGGGACCAAATATGTGCTTAATTGCGGTCGTGCTTTGGTTGGGCAATCTATACCTGCCAGGAAATTAACTTATAATATTAGTTACTCTTCTATAGCAGCTTCCTTTCATTGATAATTTGCTTGAGAATACTTTTTTGGAGAGGTGGTAAAGGGTATTGTGAAACTTACTTGGGTGCAACTAAGATCTTTTGGTCTACTATGTCATGGATGAAGAGGAGAAGATTCTAGAGGAGTTATCACGAGTAATTGTCGGAGACTCATGATGGATATGCAAGCATGATAGCTTATATGTTCTATATCTTCATGGATCTAAGAACTTTTGTTCGCATTGATGTGTCAAGATTTATGGAAATGGATTGAGCAAGTGTGAATTTCTTCCCACTTATCTGCAAAATCTCTCTTTGAATACTTTTATGACCAATTAGAAGTTGGCTATATCTCTTCAAATGCAATGCCTCATTCAGAATTTAGCTATTTTTCTACCTAGCAACACAATGACTTTACAAATAGACCACATGGACATTGCTTGCACGACGACGAGGAGACGATCTCCTTCAACACTCTAAGGTTCCACAACCTAGGGGGCTCTCATTACTAGGCTCAAAATAATGAAGGTAGAGAGGACAGTATCAACAAGAGACAGAGACTAGAGCCTTAGGAAGTTGGGGAGAGGAGACTTTGTATTTTGCTTCCTTCCTTTCATCTTTTCAATTAGTAAATCCCACAATTTTGTTTCCTAATTGATTACCTTGATATAGGATAACTGTCCTTGATTCTCTTAGTAAATCCCATTAAATCTGTTTCCTAACTGTCTCTTTACTAATTGATTACCTTGGTATAGGATAACTACCATTGATTCTCTCAATTAGTAAATTCTATCTAATTGGTTTCCTAACCTTGATAAATGGTAACTACCCTTCTCTCTCTCTCTCTCTTTCTCTCTCTCTCTCTTATCAAGATAAAGCTACTAAATACAATCCAAGGTTGTTAAAAGTAAGGAAGAGGCATGATCCCATTAAAAAATCTACCTAAAGTATATTAATGTATACTATATTTGATTCTGAATCAATGATATTTTACCAATACATACACCTTGGGTAGATATTGACTTTGATATCTCCTAAAGCAGTAGTTAAATATGCTTAGGTCCCTCCACTTAACAATTATCACATAACAAGACTTTAAGGTATGCGAATTAATTACTATTGTACCTTTGTCTATCACAAATTCATATATAGAGATTTTAGTCAATGATTGGACCATAAAATATTTCTAAAAATATTTAATAAAATAATATTAATTTAAAAAACACTTTCTAAACAATTTACAAACATGCCACCGGATCCCGATTTTTGTCCAATCATATACAATCTCTTTTTATGATCTCTCAGGGGCAAGCGGATTATGTGTCAAGCATATCCGAGGGAAGTGGATTATGTGTCGAGCATATCTTTTGTTCATGGTGAAACATTATGAATTCCATACATTGATATATGGTCATAGTGACATCAATCGTTGGTGCGCCAAACTTCATAATGCGTAACTATTATGATAAGGACCTCTCAATTCAGGGGACTAATCGTAAGCTACTAATGAGAATTTTGTTTCTTATTGATTTATGATAACACATGCAACATTCCCAGGTGATCCAATTTAGGCTCTCTTTGGCATAGTTTGTATTTATATTTATAGCCTATTTATGAATGACCAATTATGTAATAGGCCATATCTACAAAAATTAATCGCTTGGTTTTTTTTTTTTTTTGGGTGAACTATAAAAGGCATTAAAAGAAGGGGGAGGGAAAAATAGCCTCAAAGGGGATACAAAAGCCGAAAAGGGCATCAAATAGGGCCCACGTGCCCTCAACAAACTTCAATAGGCCAGCCCTGATGCCCAACCTGAGGAGGGAAAATCAGTCCGAATTTGGAAGGGAACCAGAATCCCTAACCCTAACATCTGAACATAACATTTCCCAACCGCCAAGACAAAGGAGCACCGCTGGTGTAGAGGCAACCATGATAAAGGAGCGCTGGCCTTATGAAGGGCCTCGGCCAAGTAGTCAACTGGCCTAATGAGAGGAGTCTCCAAGGCGAAAAGGTGCTAGCCTTTCTGAGGGCAATGGCAGAGTGGCTGCCGACCAAGAACGGCAAAACGGGATGGTGTCGAAGAGGCGAACCAATATATTGAAAGGTAGGTTCTCAACGACCGATAGGCCCCCCAGGGTAGGCAGGTAGCAAGGGTGAAGGCCGAAGCTGTGAGCAGGTAGACAGACCAAGCGAGCCCGGCATCCAGAAGGGGAGATGATCAACAGGACAACAGCCTTGGCGAGAGTGGTGTCCAAAAGGGCTGCAGGCATGGGGAGTAGCTAACTGAGAGGTAGAACCGGAGGAGCAGATGAGCCAATGGATAGACCAAACGAGCCTAAAGACCAATTCGAAAGGTAGGATAACAAGCTTGACAGGACAACGTCCAAAGGACAGCAAGCTTGGCTAGACGGCAACCGTGAAGCAGCTAGCCCAGAAGGGGACAACACCAAGTCATCAATAGGCACAATAGGGCAGGTAGTTGGAGGGAAGATGAGCTGAGTGGTTACAACAGCCTCGACACCAATTGAGATAACTGACCTCAAACCCTGCTCCAGTGACCGACTCTGGCAAGCGTGGGAGAAGAAGGGAGAGGGCGAGAGAAGAAGAAGAGGAAGAAGGGTGGGGGAAGGGGGGAAGGGGGGAAGGGGGGGAGGGAGGGAGGGAGAAGAGGAGAAGAGGAGAAGAGGAGAGAGGGGGAGAAGGCGAAGGGAGAGGGAGAGAGGAGGAGGGGGGAAGGGAGATGCAGAGAAGAGCAAAGGTGGAGGGAGGGAAGGAGGGAGAGATTCGGAAGAAATTAGGTTTGGTATGCCTAAGTGAAGAATATATTATGTATTATATTATTCATAATATATAATAGGATTATAGCTAAAGCCTTCCTTTTTATATTATTTATATCATGTCATAATCATATTATAGTATGTATTATATTATAAGATACAGTATTTTATATATATATATATATATAATATAGTATATAACATATAATAATATATTATTTATAACACTATCATGTATTATATTATTCATAATTTAGTATATTTTATATAATATATATATATATATATAATGTAATATATTCTATATATGTTATATTATAATATAAGCCATGTAATAATGGAAATGGTAATGACTTTGATGAATTTGTCAATTCCTTCATGGTTGTTGGGTTACTAGGTGATGTGGGCACTATTTTATATACGAAAGCAATGTCAAGCTGATTACAGATGTAATCAACTCCAATATAACAACAATAGGATCCAAACAATAGCTAAGAAGCAGATTCAGATCTAACAAAAAGTGCAACTGAGAATAAACCTTGAAATTAGGTCAAAGAGAAAATAACTTAGGACTCACAGCCTGGCCTCAGATGAGTCTGAGATTAGGATCAAAGGGGGGTCTTAGGAGGTCCAATAAAACCCCAAAAGATCTGCTGCAACTGATGGAGAATCTCAGAGATATGAAGCTTCTTGATTTTAGGGCAAAATTAGGGCTGAAATAGGAGAAATTGTATAACTCCCAGCACAGACCTTAAGAGGTCCTGAACTCCTGGTTGAGTGTCCCTTTTGGGGCCTAACAAAACCCCAAAAGCTTGGCTGAAGCTGACCATGGGTTGGAGAGATCTGGTGGCTCAATTCCTGCCCAGAAAATCCTCCAAAATAGAGCTTTTTTTTTTTTTTATTCGATAAGTAATTTGTATGTATTAAAGAAGAGAAAATATACAGAAAAAGGCAGCCTCTATCTCCATCTTTGGACTGACCAAAAGAGAGAAGGAGAAGCCCCTAGGGAACAAAGCAGGACAACCCCTGCGTTACTAGAGAAACCTAGGAGAAATAAAGAAACAAATTACAATCTGTAGTAAATCTTGAAAATTGAATCCTCCATCACTAAATTTTTTAGCTCATCATGAAAACCATGAGGCTGAATAATAGTCTCCACCTGAGATGTAGCCATAGAAGCTAGGTAATCAGCAGGTTTATTAACCTCCCTCCATACATGCTTGAACTCCTTTCTAAACAGGGTATTAGAGATGTGTAAAATCTTGCCTTTGATAGCTCTAGTTTCCCATGGCCCCTCAATTTCTCCACTTAGAATATCTATAGCCAATTTGGAATCTGACCGAATTGAGATCTCTATCATGTTGATATCTATGCATAAAGTAATTCCTCTAAGAATAGCAAGAAGTTCCAGCCATAACATATTAGTCTTCTCCCCAAGACCAGTATAAGCCATAATAGGAACCCCCTTCCTGTCCCTGATTATGCCTCCATAAGAAGCTCGGACTTGTGAGAGGGACCCCATCACAATGTAAAGCAACCATATTATTTGGAGGCATAAACCATGAGCAAGCTTTTGGGAGCATAGACATAGAGCTTGATAGCGCAGATATTGTGTTTTCAGGTCTTTGAACAGCAACTGAAACCGATAGCTTGTGGAATAGTTCTACCAGGTCTCAGACTTAACACTCAGAACAAATAACGAAAAAAGAAAAGAGAAGAAGAGAGAACAAAGGAATCAACGGGATAGGCTCTCTCAGCCTTGGGCCTTTCACCCACAACTATATTAGCTCTTGAAACTGGTCTTTCTTAGAAAAATCGGCAAGCAAGAGCTTCTTGAATTTAACAATTCAAATGTAGAAGAAACTTACAATCGATGGCCAATTTATAGTTGTGGCCTATGAATCCAAATAGGAAAGTTACAAAAAAGGAAACTGTAAGAAAACAAATCTTTGTCTTCCTTGGCCAAGAAGAAAGACAAAAAGAAACTTCTAGACAAATAACTGAATCAAATACTTGTTCACTAAGAAAACACATAAAAGTGAAACAGAATAAAACTAAGTCTCACAAAGAGATAAAAATAAGGTCAAAACTGAAATAGGTAGGAAGGAATTTTATTCTTCTAGAAGCTCAGGTTGGCTCAATTAGCTTGAGCTGGCTGGACCAAAGCTGAACCAGATCAGTGCTGGTTCTGATTCTTCCTCTTGCGATATTTTAGTCTATGCATGGGATAATCTACATCATCTCCCCCCTCTTAAAATCATTCGTCTCCAACGAATGGAGGAATGAAATGTAGTGCTCGTAGAGGTCCAGATCAAGATGTTGAAAGTCATCGGCATGGAATCATATGCTATCTTTGATGGGTCTTCCTGTTAGAGATAGTTGTAATGTTACTCTAAGGGTAGTTTAGTAATTTGACATTATGTTTTATTTTCCTTTCCCTCCTTAGGGAAGTATGTGTAATTTCCCTCCTTAGGGAGGTGTGTGTAATATCTTGTAAATATATTAATAAAGGATATATTGGTGTTAGTGAGACTTTACTCACAACACACTATTCACACATACCATCGCCTCCTCCCCTTCTTCCTCATCTACATATTCTAACTTGGTATTAGAGCATATAAGGTTGGTTTGAGAATCAAGTTTCTAGTCTCCTCCCTTCTTCTCTTCTCTTTAGAACCCTAGGTTACAAAGGGGTTCTAAGGAAAGGGACTTTAATGTGAGAAGCTTGAAGAAACTTTGAGAGAGGCATGCAAGGAGAGCATAGGGACACCAAGGGGAGTTTTTCCTTTGAAGAAAGAGACATTTGAAGGCTGCAAAAAGCAAAACCAGGCCTAGGTAAGCTCTCCGCCAGCCCTGGACCTTTTTTTCTCTTTATCTCTCATCTGGTCAGCTTTGGAGCTGAAACCAGGCCCATTTGGATCGCCCCTAGGTTGTATTCTAATCCCTATTAGTCTTGCTGCAAGCCTCCTTGAGTTGAGGCTGTACAACTCAAATTTCTGCTACTCATAGGGCACACCTGCCTTGTTTTTGGTCCTTTTTTGATCCTGAAATGTGACTGTGATGATTCCGACTGCTATGTGGTTGTGAGATATGATGGGTTTTTAGGGATATTGTGCTCTTATATGAATGTATGACCCTAACCCTTGAAGAAGGTAGATGGTGTGAATTTTTTTTTTGAAGTGTTTGCTTGGTTTGGCTGCTGGAATTGTTTTTTATTTGGTTCAAGAAAAATTTGGGTAGAGTGTGTAATCCCTATTGTGTTTCCCTACATCAACAAGAGAAGGGCTAGCATCTTCAACTAGCTAATGATTCTGCTCAATAGGAGAACTTACGGGCTTACAACCTAACATTCCTGTTTCTTTCAAGAGATTTAGAATAAACTTCCTTTGGCATATATTTATGCCCTTCTTGGATCTAGACACTTCAGTACCCAGGAAATACGTTAAGAATCTAAGATCCTTAATCTCAAACTTTTTGGTCTGATGCTCTCCTTACTACTGTTTATTTGATCAATCGTATGCCAACACAACTCCTTGGCTCCAAAACTCCCTTAGACACCTTGTCTCCTCAGTCTTCTTCTTTTTCTGTTCCCCCCAAAGTGTTTGGGTGTACCTGTTATGTCCACGTTAATAAGTCTTCTCAGACTAAACTTGACCCCAAGGCACTTAAATGTATATTTCTTGGCTACTCTTTCACTACTAAGGGATACAAGTACTATCATCCTTCTTCTATATGAAAGCTTCTCTCTAAAGATGTTATCTTCCTTGAGTCTGCACATTTTTTTGCCTCTCCTTAGCATCTTTTTTAGGGGGAGCATAATGGAAGTGAAAAGGCTATTGATGAGATCCCTTTTCTTTCCCCATTGCCTTTCTCTCCTTTTACGCTTGACATTGGGAAACATAAAGAGGTGGATGTTATTGATTTTGGTGATCATTCAAGAGGTGGTTCAGGTTTAGGTAATAAAAAGGTGACTGTTGTGTACACAAGGAAAAACAAGAAGACCTGCCAAGAGTCCTCTTTGAATCCAACTCCTGAGATCCACCCACCTCAGTTAGGTAATATCCTTCCTTCCCCATCAGAGTTAGATTTTCCTATTGCTATTAGGAAGGGAAAGAGGGCTTGTACTAATCCTATAGCCCAATTTGTTTCCTATGACTCTCTCTCTCTCCTATAAGTGTTGCATTTACTGTTGGTCTTTTATCTGCTTCTATTCCCAAGAATGTTTCTGAAGCTCAGTCTGACCCTAAGTGGAAGTAAGCCATGGTTGAGGAAATGATGGCCCTTGAAAAGAATTGTACCTGAGAATTGGTTGACCTTCCAAGGGGGAGAACTCCAGTTGGATGCAGGTGGGTCTATATAATCAAATACCGGTCTGATGGTAGTATGGTACTATTGAGAGGTACAAAGCAAGGCTGGTGGCAAAAAGATACAGTCAAGTGTATGGGATTGACTATCAAGAGACATTTTGACGCAGATTAATCACCAAAAAAGGCTTATTTTATTAGGAATAGGCCTAGGGTTGGGTTCTATACATGTTGGGCCTTTGATCCTATGTGTTTTGAGTGTAATAGGCCACTTTTATGGACCTAAACTAGGGGTTCTAAGGTTGCATACGGGATTCACTAATTTATTTCCTTTTCATTAGTTTCCTTTTCAGTTGGGTTGATTTGAGTTAAATTTGTTTCCTTAGGAGTCAAGTTATTAATTGAGTCTAGTCATTAGTAGTTAGTTTCTATTTTCAACTAGTTTCTAATTTCAGTTTTTAGTAATTATTGTATTAGGAGAATATTTGGTTTCCTTTTTGAGGAACCTTCTATTTTGTAATTCCGTCCCCTATCAACATTATAAATAAACAAAAGGAGGCTCCTAAAGCTTAGATGATTTTGATAAACAAATTAATGGCTGTTGCTATTATCTTCTACATGGAGATTTGTCTAGTGTTTGATCAAGGCTGATGGAATTGGTGTTTGATCCAATTGACTCTTTGCAGTGTGAAGCCCAAGAGGTTCTCTTCTAGTTATCTCTCTCTTTTCTTCCACACTCAAGGTGTTCCAGATCTGATCTACTGTAACAGGAATTTAATTAATTTCTTTTCTCAGTTCTGTCCAGAAAATTGAAGATTCTGTTAGCAAGTTTCAGAACCTGCCTAGACCTAATTCATCATTCCATTAGTCCCTTTATTATCTACTTCTATTCTGATTTCTGAAACCCTATAATCTGAGACTGATATTCTTAATCAGGATACTCTCAGAGAACATCAGATCAAATACTAGAGTAGTTCAAAACAAATTAATAACAAGGATGAGAACAGATCTGAGATTAAGAATATCAAGGAAAATGACTACTTTTGCCAAGCATAACTACATAAGGATAGAATGCTTCACTGATGCTGATTGGGCCGGCTCAGTCTCTGATTGGAGATCTACATCAGGCTATTGCACATTTGTAGGTGGAAACCTAGTTATATGGCGGAGTAAGAAGCAATCTGTGGTGGCTTAGTCTAGTGCAGAGGTAGAATTTAGAGCCATGGCTCATGGAGTGTGAGCTTCTCTGGTTGAGAAGGCTGGTCCAAGAATTGAGTTTTGATATTGAGGCTCCTATGACGCTTTATTGTGACAACAAGGCTACCATAAGTATAGCCCACAACCCTGTGCAACATGATAGGACGAAGCACATAGAGGTGGACAGACACTTCATTAAAGAAAAGATTGACAATTGTTACATATTTACACCTTTTGTGAGGACTGGAGATCAGCTGGCTAATATCTTCACAAAGGGTCTTCTTCATCATTAGTTCAATTCTCTACTATCCAAGCTGGGAATGCATGATATTTATTCTCCAGCTTGAGGGGGAGTGTTAGAGATAGTTGTTATGTTACTCTAAGGGTGGTTTAGTAATTTAACATTATGTTTTATTTTCCTTTTCCTCCTTAGGGAGGTATGTGTAATTTCCCTCCTTAGGGAGGTATATGTAATATCTTGTAAATATATTAGTAAAAGATATATTGGTGTTAGTGAGACTTTACTCACAACACACTAGTCACACATACCATTGCCTCCGCTCCTCCCTCTTCTTCTTCTTCTTCTTCTTCCTCTCCAACTCTTATCTCATTCTTCCTCATCTACATATTCTAACTCTTCCTTCCACTTGACAAGAAACAAATAGTACCCCTTACCACCCTACATGGTAGTAAACTTGTTATCCATGTGACATCTTCAATTACGTCATCCGTAGGGGTTGCAAATTGAGGAAGCCATAGTGTATGCTCCACATCACCCTCATTGCTATGATGGCCCACATATAGAGTGAGGTCAGCCATGTTTAAAACATTGCTTATCTTCATGTCCAATGGCAACTCCAACATATAAGCATTTAGACCAATTTGCTTTAGCACTTTGTACGGTCCCATCTTCCATGGGTATAACTTGAGGTTGGTACCTAGAGGAAAATGTTTAGGATTGATTTGAGCCATTACCATATCCAGTTGAAACTCCACTTAATGACGATCCTGATTTGCAAGAGTTTGATAGCCTTCATTGCTAATAGCAAATAGCAATTCGGTGTTGAACATTTGTATGTACCTCTTTAATGTGCTGCAAGAACTCAACCACCTCAATGCTAATTCGTGCATTAGGGGGTAGTGGTACCAAATCTCAATGGGTCTTCGTGGTTGAAGACCAAGCACTATCTCAAAAAGTGCACATCTGGTAGTGTGGTTGATGGAATTATTATATGCAAACTTGGAAATATCAAGAATAAAAGGCCATGTCTTCTCATGATCACGAACAAGATATCAAAGAAGATTATGGAGACTTGGATTCACCAGTTCCGTTTTGACCGTCCTTTTGGGGATGGAATGCCTTTGAGAACTTTAACTTAGTATTTGTCTTCATTTGCCCAATTGACACGTGTGAAGAAATCAACGTTGGACTTATTGGATCTTTAGCGTTTCATGAGAGGATTGGTCATTGGGGGTCCCTAGAAAGCCTATTTTATGAAATATTTGAGAGATCCAAAGAGGTACGAATGCTTTATTTATCACGAAGTAGAGATGAATACTATCTATGGTAGCGGCGGGAAATTCTTCGGCGTTAAATCAAGGTATTTTGGAAGAACAGGTTGTTCCAGCTCGATATCATCAAGAATTCCTGACTATTGCATGGGAACAGGTTCATCTTAAGAGCATTTTTCCCTTCCAATAGAACAAATTCACATAATGATCGGAGACTATGGATTTTGGCAATCCTTGGATACTTACTGTCTCCTTGAAGAATATCTTGGCAATATGGCTTGCATCAGACGTCTTCCGACAAGGTATAGAATAAGTCGTTATAGAGAACATGTCTACCACCAGAAAAATAGAGTCGTGCTCACGTGTTGGTGGTAAGCCAAGGATAAAGTTTCTACTGATATGCAGCCAAGGTGGATGTGGTACGGGCAATGGTGTGTAGAGTCCTGTATTCTGTTTATCTCCTTTGTCAAGCTGACATGTGCGACACCTTTGAATTATATGCTGAATATCATGCTGTAAGCGAGTTCAATTAAATAAATCAGCAACTAAAGACTGCACCCTCCCATTCCACCTCCATGTTGCTCTCTCACTAGGTGCTGTCTCAAGGATGTATTTGCGATACAAAGGCGCATACCCAAGAATAAATACCCATCATGCAAGGAATATTTATCGTCATGGCCACCTTGCTGTAATTTTTCAAAGATTTTGGAGAATCAGCGTCTAGTTAATACTCATCTTTGATATGTTCAAGTTTGGTACTTTGGGTGGTGAAGGTATTCATCATTAGCATCTTCTGGGTCAATGCATCGGCCACTTGATTCTCTTTTCCAGCCTTGTTTTTAGGAGCAATAATGAACTCTTGAAGGTATGCAATCTACTTGGCATGACGATTGCTAATAAACCTTTGAGAGCAAATATTTGAGAGCTTCATCGTACGGATAAAGAATAACTGATAGAGCTCCCCACTTCCCCACTTCCCTGTTTGCATTGTTTAATTCTAGTTTTCAAAAGACAGTAAGATTCTTCTTTAAGTTCTCCTTTGCCTATTTTTTTGTCCATCAATGGTGCATCATGCTTGTTGGTTGGTCCTTGGTGATTAGTTTATCATTTAGTTGAATTTTTTTTAATGTACATATCGCTTTGTTCTAATGAGCAAGTAGATTTTTTTCAACTGAAAAGAAAACAAGAAAAAAAAGGAGCAAGACGCTGTACTTAACGCTTGCATGACCAAATTCTTTCCTGTCTACTTATGGTTATTCCTTGCTTTTCGCCCCCCTCTTTTTTGTGTTTTAGTATGTATCTGATGTGCGATCTTTGTTTACATAGAATTTGATGCACTTACTGGAAGCAAGATTTCTTCAATGGATATTGGTGCCCCTGTTGTTCGTATGTTGTACAGTCCTACCAGTAGCCATGCTGTTATTGCTATTCTTGAGGTTGGTATCTTATTCAATCATTTTCACTTTTTGCTGTTAGAACTTTAAGGCATATTCACCTGTCGTGGCATGTGGACCTGTTCACTCAATTGTTATCTGTTTGAAATATTTAACAATTTTATAAAATGGTTATTAGTTTTATTATAATTTCCATGAATTACAGCTGTGGGTGTTTAGTCAGACTATAACTAGATGGATTCAATTCGATTAAATTTTTAGGAGTAGACTTTGATGTTTGATATGCTTGTCAAAATAGTGATAGGAACAGAAATTTTCCACAGGATTTGCTTGACCTGATTAAAGGAACAGAGCTGATTGGTCTTCCCCTGAAGGGTTAAAATAAATTTTCTGATAATGAAGGTTCGCCTGTTCTTCAATGTTCGCAATGATCCCTTCTGTTGGTGGGAATGGGAGGGACATGCGTGAAATGTCATTCAAGAGGCACTGTTACTGTTATCAAATCACAAGCCTATACTGAAGCAAATTTTTGTGTTGAAAATGTCATTTTTGCTCAGGTTTGAGTGCTTGTGGCTCGAAGGTTTTAAGTTCTCACTGATGGTAGTGGTAGAAAGCAGTGTCCTGTACATAGTATGTCTCTGTTTGTCTTAAATTTGCAAGCTGAGGCATTGAAAGAAGAGTTGAAGAAGGGGAAAATGAAAATATTTGGAAAAAGTATGCAGCAAGAGAAGTGAGATAACAATTTAACAGCCAAGATTAAAGGAGGACTGTGACAAGAAGGCAGATTCTAAAAAGGGACTGTTGACAATTTTTACTTAAGAAACTTCTATTCTCAGACATTCTGATATTGGATGATTCCTTTTTGCTGTACGTCTTCTGGTGGACCATTTGAATGATGGTAGATTCTTGTTGATAGACAGACATATTGTACTAGAACTCTATTTCTTCATAGGGGTTTGTATTGCAATCTGTCGGGCTTCTTTCTTTCCTTTTTTCCTTGGGGGGGGGGTGTGGTGGTGGTTTGGTGGATGAGTATATTGAGTTTATTTTTTAGAGCTTTGGAAGAATTTCAAGGCATTAGCTATCCTATTCCTTTAGTAATGTTTTGTTAACATAAAAAAAGAAAATGTTGTTGGATTTTAAGGAGTTGCTGATTTCTCCTCAATACTTGATGTTCTAGGTAGAAGAGTGCTGTAAAAACTGCACTTACAATAATTTGAAATTCATGGAGATCTTTTATGCCTTTGTTGCGTTCATTTGCAGAGATGAAATTAACTTTTGTTTCTTAATGCTTAGAAATGGTGTTTTGGGAAAAGTAGTGGTATTCTTGGTTTATTTTGGCTAACCAAACTGTTAATAACATTCACAAGGAAAATGCCAGATGAATGGAGCAGAAACATTGTGGTTCTGATTTACAAAAGAAACGTGATATTCAGAGCTATAACTATAGAGGCATAAAACTAATGAGTCATAAAGAAATGTGATAGAGCTACAATAACTATAGAGGCATAAAACTAATCCATCATACTATGAAATTATGGGGGAGGTTAATTGAAATCCACCTGAGAAGAAAACTAGTATTACAGAGAACCCATTGGGTTTTATGCTAAGAAGATCCAGGATAGAAGATATTTACTTACCTCGGAGACTAATGGAGTTTGTAAAAAGGATCTCCATATGGTCTTTATAGACCTAGAAAAAGCTTATGATAGAGCCCCTAAAAAGTTAATTTAGCCAATACTAGAGAAGAGAAGTGTTTCAAGTAAATATGTGACATAATTAAAGGTTTGTATAATGGTGTGGTGACTAGTGTAAGAACTCTGGAGGGGGTCCAGGTAGTGAATTCTCAATTACAATTGGGTTACATAAATGATCCGTTTTAAACCACTATTTATTTGTGCTTATGATGGATGAATTAACTAGAGATATTCAAGATGAGGTTCCTTGGTGTATGTTTTCTGTTAATGATATTTTTTTGGATGAATAAATAAATTCATTACCAAGAGGAAGAATGTACAAGGGGGGGAGAAGGGGTGGGGAAGAATAGTCCATGGCTAGCCAAACAAAGAAGACCCAAACAAATACAACTAAACAAGATCCAGAATCGGATTAGCAAGCAGGAAAAACCTAGCTAAACCAAGAAGAAAAAAGGGCACAATGCGAAGGTTCCAAAAAGGGGGGGGGGAGGCTAAGGATGGGGGAAGGTGTCAATGTGAAGGTTCCAAGAGGCAATGATATGACTGTTTCTGACGGAATTGGGCACAGGTTTGTGAGGGAGGGACTGGAGTTTGGAGGAAACATCAAAGGAGATTGCTTTCCAAATCTCATCAAAGGATCGGGAGTTGGAAGACCATCTTCGGATGTTGTGCTCCATTCAGATATGATTGATGGTAGCCAAAAAAGCTAGCTTCCCAATAGTATCACAGATATGGGATCCTGAGAAGGCCATGTCAATCCAAATCCACTCTCTGTCAAAAGGAAGAATAGGCCTCGAAGAAGGCCAGCCCTTGGAGAGGACCAATTTCCATATGGAGGAGGAAAAGGGGCAAGAGAAGAAGAGGTGAGGAATATCCTCAGAGTCATGGGGACAAAGACAACAGGAGGAGGATATGGGGATATGGCGGTGGATGAGGAAGGCCTGGGTGGGAAGACAGTTGGAGAGACTTCTCCAAAGAGTAAAACTATGGCGAGGAATGTGGCCCTTGAACCAAACAAGGTTACACCAAGGAACCATAAGACCGGAGGATCGAACAAAAGACCAAGCCGAGGTAGAAGAAAACATCCCATTGGATGAGTGGATCTAGTTGCATTTGTCCTCTCTACCACGGTGTCCAGGAGGAAGAGGAGGGAGGGAGGACCAGAGGTTAAGAAGGGGGGGAGAAGGAGGAGGGGACAAGATGCTAGACACAGTGGCACCTTTGGGAATACTAGAGGCATAAATGGTTCTTGGGGAGACTAAGGAGGCCAGGATTCCAGCTGGGTGCCAAGGGTCCATCCATAAGGAAGTAGTCTAGCCATTTCCAATGGAAAATGATATGGCATTAAGAGCCAGAGGATGAAGAGAGAGAATTTTCCTCTAGATCCAAGAACTGTTCGGAGGAACCGGGACAATCCAAAGAGGGTGGTGCTTGAGGTGGTAGGAGTGGATTCAGTCAACCCAGATGCTCTTGTGTTTGGATACAATTTTCTAAATGAGCTTGAGAATACCTGCTGAATTGACATCTTGGATTCTCCGAATGCCAAGACCCCCTTCCGCTTTGGGAAGGCAGATCTTGCTCCAACTAAGAGGGTGCAGGAACCTGGAGGTATCCGCCCCTTTCCAAAGGAAGGAGTAGAAGATTCCTTCAATGGTTTTGATGGTGGTGGCCGGAAGGGAGTAGACACCAGACCAGTAAAGATACGTGGATTGGAGAACCGAACGGATGAGGGTAAGGTGGCCAGCATAAGAGAGCAACTTGCCTTTCCAGAGCTGGAGCTTCTTCCTCAGGATGTCCAGCAAGGGGGAGTGATGATAGGAGGAGAGCCTGGAGGAGATGAGAGGGAGACCCAGGTACTTAACAGGTAGGGACCCCAAGGAGAATCCACTAATGCCAAGCAGGTGATCTTGGAAGTCAGGGGAGACTCCAGAAAGGAAGAGGTTAGATTTGAGTAAGTTGATGCTAAGACCAAAGAGATTCTCGAAGGATCGAAGAGAATCCATAATGGTGGAGATGGAGAGAGGATCAGCTTTGGAGAAGATCATAATTCGTCAGTGAAAGTAAGGTGAGTGAGAAGGTTGGATTTGCACTTGGGAATAGGAGAGATCAAGTGGAGGTCCGTGGCCGATTGGATGGATCTAGACAGGACCTACAGGGAGAGGGAAAAAAAAGGGAGAGAGAGGGAAACCTTTCCTAATTCCTCTCTTAGAAGGAAAATAACCAGCAGGGCCACCATTAACGAGGACAAAGAACATGGGAGAGGAAATACAGTTGTAGATCCAGTGAACAAAGGATGGAGGGAAAGATATGGTGAGGACTCTGGATACGAAGTCCCAACTCAGCTGATTGATTAGGACTGACAAGGATGCTAATGACTTCTTTGATTTTGTTGGAGAGAATCTTAGCCACAAATTTATAGAGCAAATTGCATAAGGAGATTGGCCTGAAATCATTCATGGAGACCGCTCCCTCCTTTTTGGGAATGAGACAGAGGAAGGTATGGTGGACTCCACGAATCTAGTTGGGATTCAGGAAAAAACTCCGAACAACATGGATAAGATCATACCGGATAATGTTCCAATAAGAGGAGAAGAACCCCATCCTCAAACTGTCAGGGCCAGGGCTTGGGCCTAGGGGCTTTATTGGCCTTACGGGAGAGGATAACCGACGGAATTTCTTCCTCAGAAAGAATGGACTAAAGGTAAGGAACTGGTCTTTAGGGACAAATTTATTAAGAAGGTGAGGAATAGGGGGTGGGGGAGCCGACGGGGGAGGGTGAAGAATGCTCTGGAAGTGAGAGACAACTTCGGCTTTGATGTCCACCGGGTTGAGGATCTCGATGCTAGAGGAAGAGATGAGCTTGGGGATAGAGTTCGCATTATTGCGAGCCTTGAGAGACCTGTGAAAGTAGGCAGTGTTTGAGTCTCCAAAGTTGAGCCATTTGATGCGGGCTTTCTGACGGAGAAAACTTTCCTCCTGACTTAGAAGTAGGGAGAGCTTAGTAGCCAAAGACTTTTCCTCAGCACGAGGGAGGGGCTGAGGAGATCAGACTGGATTCTGGCTTGGATGGAGGAGAGCCTATCTCGACAAGATGAGACGCGAGAAGAGATATTGCCAAAGGTGGAAGAAGTCCAGATCCTGAGGGAGGCCTCGACATTCTTGAGCATCTTGGCTAGGGCAATGAGGGGAGAAAGGGAGGGGTTAATGGGAATGGTCCAAGCATTCATCACTAAAGGAAGGAACTCAGGGTGAGACCGTGGAGACCCACATATCAAAGAACTTAAAGGGCTTTGGACCGAAGGAGCGGAAGGGGAGGACGTGGATAGAGAGAGGGTTGTGATCAGAAGTCCCCGGGAGCTCAAAGCAAGCATGGGAGGATGGAAAGGGGTCAAGCCATGCTTCATTGAGTAAGGCTGTATCCAGTTTGTAAGCCATATGGAGGCTACCAGACCTTCTGTTGTGCCAGGTTAGCTTAACTCCTGACCATCGAAGATCATTAAGGCTAAGGTCCTTAATGCAGTCATTGAAGGAATCAACTACATGGTGATCAATGGGGTTTCCTCCGTGCTTCTCATGGCTGAATCGGATGACTTTGAAGTCACCCACAATGCCCCTAGGGCTAGAACCCGTAGATCGGCTAAAGGATTAAAGCTCAGCCCAGAGGGAAGCCCTGCGAGGGGCAAGATTGTGGGTATAGATGACAGAGGTAACAGATGTGGGCACCGGAGGGGTGGGAGATGGAGAGGTGAATTACTTGGGCAGAGGAGGAGATGGCATTAATGAGGAGAGAATTAGGATCCCAGAGAACCTAGATTCTGCCATTGGGACTGTAAAGGTAATTGGAGATGTGAGATCAGGATGAAGTGATAGAAAAGATGATACGCGGGGCATTAGCTTCAAGAACTCTTGTTTCAAGAAGGCAACAGAGATTGGAGAGGGAGGAGCGGATGTGGGATCTAATGTCAGCTTGTTTAGACGAGGAGTTGAGACCTCAAACATTCCAAATATTCCAGAGGATCATTGGAGACCAAAAGAGGTGGGCAGCAATTGCTCCATAGAGCAGAAAGTATGTGAAGCAGAGGAAATTCTCTGGAGAGAGGATCGACGGGCATATCCAATGACCGGAGAGGTGGTGGAATTTGGATTGACCTTAAGTGTGGATGACAACTTGGTAGAGGTGGAAGTGGATTTTTTCTTCTTTTTGGATGGCTTCACCAAGGGGGAATGGCCAGTGGGAGAAGTTTCTATTGCAACAGGGGTAAGGGACAGGGATGAGGTTGAATGGACAAGGTGCTGGTAATTAACTTCACAACTTGAAGTAACTAATTCAGAATCATGGGGATCAGTTCTCGTAGGCTCAATAGCAGTAGCAATCTGATTAGCCGAGATAGCCGAGGGAGCTGGGCATACGAAGAGAGTAGACAAGGAATCTTGCACTGTGATAGGTTCACCCAAGGTCAAATTGGCAGCGAGCATAGGGGCATTGGCCACTTGTCCAAAGAGGGGAACAACGGCTAATGATGCAGTCCGGTTGGGGCCTTCCAAGGCCAGAGATATATCATTGACGACGATAGTCTGATTGGGGCCTTCTAAGGCTAGAGAATTTTTAGTGACAGGAGAGCCTTCCAAGGCCAGGTAATTCCATCTGGACCAAGGCTCCTAGAGAGGCGGGCGAGGAGCTCAAAGGAACATTAGTCGTTGAGGGATGGGAATTATCGGCTAGAAGAATAGCAGCAGCGACGGCAGGATTGGGGGATCGACAGCAGCATGGGCGGCTTCCAATGCCGGAGCTACAGAAGAGGCAATGGCAAGCAGTGGGGGTGTGGGCCTAGACAGGCAAGATAAGGAAGTCATAATTATGGTAGCAGGCAAGTAGGCAGGAGAAGAGCTGGCGGAAGCTTGTAAACGTGAAGAGCAGATGGCGGGCGAGGCAAGACAAGGAAGTCACAGTTCTGTTAATGATATTGTTTTGGTGGATGAGACAAAAGCATGGATTAATGCCAAGTTGGAGTGTGGAGATTAACTTTAAAATTAAAAAGGTTTTAAGATAAGTAGGACAAATTAGTTACAAGAGAACAGATAATGAGGTGGTGAAAATTGATGAGAGGGAGGTTTTGCAAAGTGATAATTTTAGGTATCTGGGCTCAATCACAAGTAAAGAAGGTGATATAATGGATGATGTTTTAAAAAGAATTAAAATAAGATGGATGAAATCGAGAGGTGCATTTGACATATTCCTTTGAAACTTAAATGAAAATTTTATAGGATAGTCATACGACCGGCTATGATATGGTGTAGAATCATGGTTCAAGAACTCGATCGAAACCTACGAAATTTCGTAGGTTTTAACCGTATCCCCAAGGGTCGAAATAATATGTCCTTTGACTTTTAAAAGTCACAGGTTTCCACCATGTTTCGACATGTTTTGATCGAAACATGGAAAATTTCGACCAAACCAATTGGTTCACCCAAAAGGGTTGAACCAGGTCCTATATAAGTTAGTTTGAAAAGAAATCCAAGCCTTCTTTAGAAAAATTTGACCCTCACTTAGTTTTTTCTCCTAGGAGTGGGAAACTTGGGGAAACAGTGGAGATTTCCATATTTTGCCTAACAAAGTTGAATCTAAGGGTGGTTCTTGCTTCATCTACTTAAGAAAGACAGCTTGGACCAAAAAGGTAAGTCCCAGCTTCCCAAAATTCATTTTCTTAAAGAATATACTTGTAAATAGAGTAGAATTATATAAATTTTTTATATGTTATTTAGGAGGACCCGATCTACACACGGTGGCCGAATTTTTTTTTGCATGTTAGTGCTTTTTTTTTTTTTATTTTCTGTTTTTGAAAATGCATTTACTTACAACATATTTTAGTCAACAACTCAGTGTAATGATCATAGTTGTCATGGCGTCGCCTAGGTGGCGATTTGGCATCCTGGCGGAAAAAGAAGTTCGTGGCAGTGCTACAATTTACGTGACTCACAAACGGCGGTCGCCATTGGCTGATAGGTGTTTTCATGGCATTGCCATGGATGGTGCCATGGACGCCAAGTCACGCCTGATTCACTAGGCAGTCGATTTTTTGTAAAATACAGGGTGATTTTGATAGGGCTATGTTGATTTTTGATGATTTGATGTTGCTTAATTTTAGTTTTATATGTTATAGGGTATATACTGTAGGCTTGTAGCATGCTAAATAACTTTAGAAAATGGGGGAAATAAAAAAGTAGCATACTAAATAACTTCAGAAAATAGGAAAAATAAAAAATGACACATGGGCGATTTGACCGCCATGGCAATGCCATAACGGGCGATTCATCGCCAAATTGATTAGCCACCCCTCCACCGCCTTGGATCAATTTGACGCCGTGACAATTATGGTAATGATTACTAAACCTTTGGTTCACCACACATGTATGACTTTATGTGTTTTTTTTTTATGAGACTAATGATATGAATGTGTTAGAAATGTCTAAAATAGGATGTATACAAAAAATCAGGTAAAAAAAAAAAAAACACTGTTTGGGGGTCAAAACCTAAGTTTCCACCAAACTGGGAAAAATTCCTTGGTTTCCTCGAAATTTCCCAGGTTTCGACCGAAATTTCGGTCTCCCGAAGGGTCGAAACCTGGTCGGAACCCGATACCTTGAACCTTGTGCAGGATGTTGGGTAGTTGGAAAGCATTATGTAGATAAACTCAGTGTAGCAGAAATGAGGATGTTGAGATGGATGAATGGTAAAACTAGGAAGGACGAAGTAAGGAATGATCATGTTAGAACTGGTTTGTGTGTAGCTCTGACACATGATAAGCTATGAGAAATTCGTTTGAGGTGGCATAGCAACGAAGGCTTTGGATGCTCCAGTTCGGAGGAGTGATTTGATTCAGATTAAAGGAACTAAAAGAGCTTGGGGCTGATCTAAAATGACCTTAGGATAAGTGGTGAGGAAAGTCATGTATAGGCCTTATATCTAGTATGATGTTTGAATAGATCTGATTAGATGGCAAGCATCCATGTAGCCGACCCCATTTAGGTGGGATAAGGCTGAGTTGTTATAATAGTAGTGGTATTTCTAGGGAAAGTTGTAATATTAATTTTTTTTTTCTTTTCATTTAATATCTTTGTATGTGTACAGGGTTGTGAGCATATATGTTATCCCGAATTTCTGTGCTTTTTCTCACAATGGGTTTGGAACTGCTGGTAGTATAGTGAATATTTTTTGTTCTAGTCTGGATTGTTGTGATGATTGGACAGTTTTCTTCTGTTTTTGTTTGTTTGCTGTTCTTTTTTGGGTTTTTTAACTTTGACTTGCATACTGTTTTTCCTTTGAGTGTGGGAATTTTTATTTTGTGTGTTGGCCTATAGCTAATTTCTTTTATCTTCTAGGATTGCACAATCCGATCTTGTGATTTCGACACTGAACAGACTTGCGTGTTACATTCACCTGAAAAGAAAACGGAACAAATTTCTTCAGAAACAGAAGTCCATATGGCATTGACCCCTCTCCAGCCTGTTGTTTTTTTCGGTTTCCACAGGCGGCTGAGTGTAACAGGTTGTAATTTTGCTTAATAATTTTTTGTGATCTGTTTCACCTTATGATTTCGTCTAAACCTTTCATTGGTTGGCCTGCACAAAGTGGTTGGAACTGTTGAAGGGGGAAGGGCACCAACGAAAATAAAGACAGATTTGAAAAAACCAATTGTTAATCTTGCTTGTCATCCTCGCCTACCTGTCTTGGTAATGTGCTTAATTTAACTTAAAATTATCTTGATGCCCTTACCTTAGCCACTAATGTGCACAACTCAGGTCGAAGTGGCCGATTGTCTGTTATTGGGGAGACTTCTAATATTTTGTGTGGTTTCAGTATGTAGCTTATGGGGATGGTTTGATTCGAGCTTACAACGTCCATACCTATGCCGTTCATTACACACTGCAACGTAAGATGGGTTACAAATTTATTTAGTCTCAACTATTAACTTTATAAGAAATATCTCTTAGAAAATGCTATCTTTCTGAATAAGCGATATATTTTCGTATTATGTTTCCCTTGTTCCTTGATACAGTTGATAATACTATTAAGCTCATTGGTGCTGGTGCATTTGCTTTTCATCCAACTTTGGAGTGGATATTTATTGGTGACAGACGGGGTACACTTCTGGCGTGGGATGTTTCAACTGAGAGACCAAATATGATCGGAGTGTAAGTTTTTGTTGGTTATCTTTAAAGAGTGCTTTGTTTCCTTTTTTGTTTTTCTAATCTTGGGATAAGGGGGAAGTGGGTATTCGTGCCTCAAGAATAAGTATCTTGATCTTTTGATATCCATGTTTCCATGTTTTGCTTACTACCAAATGCAAATGGACTTGAGCGCAGCCCAGGCTGAACTGTCTTATGTTATTTTTGTTTATTTATATCTAGTAAGAGTATATGAGAGCATGTATCGGTTGGAGGGCTATGGGTGACCATAGACCTCCATACTGTGGGATTATATTTGATAAATTGTTGTTAGTGTCCTATTAGGTTTAGATAGTTGTTAGCTAAGTTAGAGTTAGTTTCCTTTTTTGATTATGCCTTATACTTTCCTATTTGTGTTATGACATTGTAATAGCTAGTTTTTATATTGAATGAAAGGGGTCATCCCAACCACACAGTTGTGACTCCCAAGTTACACCAATCTCTTTGTGTCTCTTTTATTTCTTCTTTGATTCTGGTTTTCAAATCTTTACATGGTATCAGAGGCCTGAAGAAGAAGAAGAAGAAGAAGAAGAAAAAAAAAGAAAAGAAAAAAAAAAGGCAACTCTGCATTAGATTATTGCTATTAAAAAAGTCCTGCTGTTTCAATCATATCTGCTGCTATGGTTTTGTCGTCGGTAGGTTGTGAGTTGCGAGGAAGAAGTCTTCTGCAGTCTGTTGGGTACATGGTGTGTTTGCCGTATCCCTCTGGTATCAGTGATTTGACTCTATTTTCTATTGGCGTCCTTCGAGAGTGAGCTTTGCGTCTTCTATTTGATTCTCAAAAGCAAGATTTGCATCTGGAAGGGTTTTGGAATCGATCGAGGTGTCTTCTCTTGGTTTCGCCTTGGCCTCCATATCTGATTTGGTTTATCAATGCTACGCCTGGTTTGCTTCTGCTGGTTACTTCTTGTTCGATCATCCTGATTTGATGGTTCTTCTGCTGGTTCTGGCTTCTGGTTGTAATGATTGCAGCAGTGTATAGAACACTCATGCTATTTGCTTCTGTTTTTATTAGTTATTTGTTGCTTTAATTTGCTGCCGTGGTTAATGCCCCCTTCGCTGAGTGTTTTCCACCTCCTAGTTTGCACATGGAGGTTGAAGGTTGAAGATGATATTGGCAGGCTGTTTGGTTCCTTCTTGCTAGGAAGAAGAAGAGTCCCTCATAGATCGTGTTTACCCTTTTTTTTGGTTCAGCCTCCTTGTTTTGTGAGTTGTCCTATTCCTTGTTGGTTTCTATTTGTTTAAGTTTCCCTATTTGTCCCTCGTTACTTTTCCTTATCCTCCCTTGTCTTTTTTTTTTTCTTTGAATGAATAAAATATATATTAACCCAAGAAGACAATATACGAGGGAAGAAAAGGGGGGGGGAAGGCACACGGCCAGCTAAGGGAACAAGCCCAAACAAAAAAAGGAGAAAAGATCTAATGGATACAAGCCCTCAAGGGGAAGGGGGGAGGAGAATAGAAGGTGTAAGATTCCAGGAATCAATAATAGGCCTATTTCTAGGGGAGTCAGGGACCCGGCGGGGCGGGAGGGTAGCAATTTTGGTGGAGACCTCAAATGAGATGGCATTCCAAATCCTTTCAAAGGATCAGGAGTTGGACGTCCTTCTTCGAAGGTTCCTCTGCATCCAAATATGGTTGATGGTGGCACAAAAGGCGAGCTTCCCAACTAGTGTCACAAATGGTGGGGCCATGAAAGATCTTATCAATCCAAAACCATTCCCTACTAAGAGTGAGAACTCTTCTATTGGAGGGCCAATAGCTAGAAAGAACTTTTTTCCAGATTGAAGAGGAGAAGGTGCAGGAGAAAAAGAGGGGGGGACTGGAATGTGGCGATGGATGAGGATAGACTGCGTAGGGAGGCAGTTGGTGAGAGCCCGCCATGCTATGAAGCTGTGGCGGGGGATGTGGCCTTTGAACCATAGGACTTTGCACTAAAGGGCAGGTTGGGCTTTAGTCCTAACAAAGTTCTAGGCACAGGAAGAGCTGAACGTCTTGGTAGGAGAAGGATTCTAGAGAATGGAGTCCTCCCTCTCTCTATGCCTGGGGGGAAGAACGGGAAGAGAGGTCCAGATGCTGTTCAGAGAAGGAGGAAGTGGAGAGGGGGCCTATCCATCATTAAGGAGGACGGAGGAGACAAAAGCCATCCTGTCCAACCCTGAGGAGTAAACAATTCTGAGACTAAGAAGATGAAGGAGGACTTTGGAAGGGTGCCAAGGATACAGCCAAAGAGAAGTAGAAGCTCCGTTCCCGATGGAATAGCAGATAGCCTCTAGCGCCAATGGTCTTAAGAGGAGGATGCCCTACCAAACCCAAGAGGAATCAAGACCAAGAACAGTGGACCAAATGGAGTTGGATTTCAGGAGGTAAGAGTAGACCCACGAGACCCAGATGCTGCTCTTTTAAGAAGCAATTCTATAGATCAGCTTGAGGATTCCAGCTGCATTCATGTCTCTAATGGGCCTGAGGCCAAGACCTGCCTCGGCTTTAGGGAGGCAGATAGAACTCCAGTTGGATGGGCGGTGGAACTTGGTGGAGTCGGATCCTTTTCAGAGAAAAGAGCTAATAAGAGACTCAATAACTTTGATGGTTGGGGGAAGGAGAACAAAGATCTCAGACCAGTAGAGGTACATGGATTGAAGCACATATCTGGAGAGCTCAAGGCAACCCCTATAGGACAACTTGCTCTTCCATAGTTAAAGTCTTTTCCGCAAGAGGTCGAGGATTGGGGTACAATGATGGGCAGAAAGCCTGGCAGGAATGAGAGGGACGCCAAGGTATTTGACAGGGAGGGAGCAGAGGGAGAAACCCGTGATATCAAGAAGGCAGGCTTTCAGAGTTTCAGAGATCCCAGAGGTGAAAAGACGAGATTTAAGAAGATTAGTGCTAAGGTTTGAGAGGGTCTCTAAGAGGAGAAGAGAGGACATGATGGAGGAGATGGAGGTGGGATCTGCTTTTGAAAAGATCATAAGATCATCCACGAAAGAAAAATGGGTTAGTGAAAGAGATTTGCATTTGGGGATGAGGGAGATGATGTGAAGATCAGTGGATGATTGGATGGATCTGGAGAGAACTTCCAGGCTAAGGGAAGAAGAGGAAGGGGGATAGGGGCAGCCCTGACGGATTCTTACTAAAGAGGGAAAAAAGCCTACAGGGCTACCATTGACAAGAATAAAGAACCGAGGGGTGGAAATTCATGCAAAGATCCCTCGGACAAAATTTGACAGAAAGGACATTTGGAGGAGGGTGTAACAGAGGAAATCACAACGGGTGGAATCAAAAGCCTTGTGGATATCAATTTTAAGGAGAGAAGTTGAACCATGGGATTTGCACTCGAAGCCACGAACAATTTCATGGCACAAGATAATATTGTTAGCTATGCTCCTCCCAGAGATAAAGACAGACTGTTTTTGATTGACAAGGGAGTCAATGACCTTCTGGATGCGGAGGGATAGGATTTTGGCAATGAACTTGTAAATCAAGTTACAGAGGGAAATGGGTCTGAATTACTGCATGGAAGAGGCACCATTGGACTTAAAGATAAGGCAAAGGAAGGTGTGATTAACACCACTGATTTGGCTGGGGTTAAAGAAACTCCTAATTGGTTGGATGAGGTCATCTTTAATGATGTCCCAACAAGAGGTGAAGAATCCCACACTGAACCCATTAGGCCCAGGAGCTTTGTTGCCCTTGTGGGAGAGGACAGTAGAGGTGATTTCTTCATTAGAGGGGATGGATTGAAGGGAGGGGATGAGGTGCTCCGGAAATGAATTTGTTGATTAGAGATTGATGGATAGGAGGGGGTGAGAGGGGACGGGGGATTAAAGAGCTTAGAGAAGTAGGAAGAGGCCTCAGATTTGATCTCCTCGGGAGAGCGAAGCAAGGATCCATTCCTAGAAGAGAGGAAGGAGATGGAGTTGGCATTAGTACGAGCTTTGACAGAACGGTGGAAGAAAGCACTGTTGGAGTTTCCAAGCTCCAGCCACTTGATATGGGAATTCTATTTGAGGAAACTTTCTTCCTGGGTAAAGAGTAGGGAAAGCTCCAAGGAGAGGGACTTTTCTTCCTCGACAAGGGAAGTATTGAGAGGATCAAGCTAAAGCCTAGACTTAATAGCTTCCAGACTAGACTTGAAGGAGGCGGTCCTATCAGAGATGTTGTCGAAGCACTGAGAGTTCTAGAGTTTAAGGGCTGCCTTGACGTTTCTAAGCTTCTTGGAAAAGGAGATGTGCAGGGGGAAAAAGGCATGCACTGGGATACACTATGCCTCATGAACCAGGGGAATGAAATCCTTGTGGAGGGACCACATGTCAAAGAACTTGAAGGGCTTGGGGCCGAAAGAGGTTGAAGGATGAATCAGGAGAGAGATGGGACAGTGATTAGAGATGTTGGGCAAGTCGAAAGTCGTATTAGGAGGAGGGGAAGGAGTCAAGCCAAGCTCCGTTCACAAGCACCCTGTTTGGTTTGCACACCACACGATTAGTGCCACTTCGACGATTATTCCAGGTAAACTTCGAACTTGACCAATGGAGGTTATTCATGCCAATGTCCTCAAGACAATCGTTGAAGGCCTCAATAGAGAGGAGGTCAATGGGATCGCCTCCAACTTTTTCATGACCAAGTCTAACGACATTAAAATCACCGGCAAGACCCCAAGGGGAGGAGTCAACAGACGGGGCTAGGGATCGAAGGTTATTCCATGAGGGGAGCCTCAGATGCAGGATTAAGGGCATAAACGATAGTGAGGAAACATCTATTAGCCCTCGAGGGATCGAAGATAGAGAGATGGACATATTGGGATGAGGCATCAAGGGAAGAGATATTGAGGAGAAGAGGGTCCCAAAGGATCCAGATTCGACCATTGGGGCAATTGGCATAATTGGCAAGGAATGACAAAGAAGAAGCAATAGAGGAGGCAATGCGGGAAGTATTTGGATTAAGGACTCTAGTTTCTAGAAGACAGTAGAGAGGGAAATGGGAGGATTTAAGGAGGGATTGGGTGGAGACATTTTTCGTCGAGGAGTTAAGCCCCCAGACATTCCAAATAGACCAAGGGGTCATTTGGGGGGAGAGGATGGTGGGATCGGTTGCTTTGAGGAGCAGAAGGAATGCCGTTGGCTAGCAGTAGAAGAGCTTCTCTTGCGATGATGGTATTTACGGATAGGAGATAGTTGAGGAGAGCAAGTCTTCTGGGTTAAGGATTGGACATAGTTGGGGTGGAAGGCTTCGGGTTTATGGGGGGTGCTTGGATTTGGTGGGGATCAAAGGGGCTTTCTGGTGGTGGGTGGCTGGCAAGCAGGGAGCAGGCAGTGGTCCAAGGCTTTCAAAGATGGTTGGGGTAGTGGGGGGCACACGTCGTAATGAAAATAGGTCTCCCAAGGGGGCCAGTAGTAGCAAGCAAGGTTCGAAATCTAGTTTCTTTTTGGTGTTTCGGTGGGTTCAGAAACTGAAGTTTCGTTTCGTTTCGGCGAAATTTTGGCCGAAATGGTGTATTTTTTTTTATTGTTTCAGTTGGCTATTTCGTTGGTCAAACAGCCATATTTTGACCTGAAACTTGGTGGGTAACTTATTTTAAGGTTAATAAACATGCTTAGAACATAAAAATGAAAAAATATTAGGACATGACATTGTTTTAGCGTTGCACCTTTGTTTGGCAGTAACCGCCGAATTGTTCTAAAAATTTTACCTGGTTTTGGAGAAAGAACTTTACATTTCCTAAGCTTTGAATGTGTAGATCTTGTAGGAGTCCAATGGAAGTGAAAATGTGTAATTCCTTTTGTGTCTTTGCCCCACTTAGCTTACCTAAGGACCTGTTGAAAATTCTGGTTTATTACAACCTTCCTTGTGGTATTTAATATCTGGGTGGGCCCATAGGCGATCAAAAATGGGTTATTGGAACCTCAGATCACATCAATTGGCGACACTACTCTAATGATTTGGCCTTTTTATATTGGACAGCCAGTCATTGCTTTAGAGATATTAATTTGGTGGCTGATCTTTTGGCCGAGAGGGGTGCATTCTCTGAAGTGTAATATACTAGTATTTGGTTCCCTTATCCAAATTGTCACTTCAGCCTTGATTTATCTCTGTATGATTCTGGTGTAGGGGATCTGCTGATGGCATTGCCGAAGGTTACTGTCTTGCCAGTTTTAGGTTTTCCTACTCTGCTGATGGCGATGCCATAGGTGGAGTGTCAGGAAAATTTTATTCTTTTGTTAAGTCTGGGAATGCCCTTAACTACAATCCTGTACATCCTTTTATATCTTAATATACTTTGCTGAACATAGAAAAAAAGCAGTAGTGACCCCAATTAAATGCGTGGTTGTTTTCCCTATTTTCTAACATTATTTAGTATGCTATATATTAATAATAAAAATCAACATTAAGCCACATCTAGTCACAAAAAAATTTACATTAATCAAGTCATAAAAAAATTACATTTAGAGAAATGTTCTTGTTCTCTAATAAGTTTGATTGGTCAGATGATTTTATTTTTACTCGAGACTTTTTGTATTAGGTAGAGCACAAAATTACATTTCCAACAAGTCTAAGATTATTTAAAATCTAAGTTATAATGGCAAAGTTATATTCTGGTCAAACTAATTTTAGAATGCATGAATGCTGTTAAAATCGCCTGAATGAAAATAATAATATGGATATCAAACAAAAGATTATTTTACCTCAGTTTGGTTACAACAATGTTCTTACCATGACAAGATGTATGAAATTTTCAAAACTGAGAAAACCCAAGCATCTGAATGTTGAAAATCGCCCCTACAAAAAAAAAAAAAAATCCAATTTTTGTTCTTGGACTAGAGGATTAACTTTTTATCATTTATCATTTTATTTTTTAAACTATTTTTATTGGATTCAAATAGGGAGGTATTCAAATAGGATGGAAGAGTACTTGTATGGGATGAGGACATTATGAAGCGATGGGGGAATTATTTTTGCAAATTACTAAATGGATAAACCTTGATTGTTAGGATGGAATAGACTGGAGGATTGACTTTTTATCCTTTTGGAATTTTATTTTTTAAACTATTTTATTTTTATTCAAATAGGGAGGTATTCAAATAGGATGGAAGAGTACTTGTACGGGATGAGGACATTACGAAGTGATGGGAGAATTATTTTTGCAAATTGCTAAATGGATAAACCTTGACTGTTAGGATGGAATTGGACATCAAACCAATCCACCTCAAGGACAACTACTACAGGTTGGCGAAATCGAAGTTAAAGAGGCCCTATTAAGGATGAAGGTAGGTGAAACACCTGGGCCAAATGAGATCCCAATTGAAGTGTGAAAGTGCTGTGCCTAGGATACAACGTGATTTCTTAGCTAACAAAGCTGTTTAATAAGTTTTTTTTTTGGATGAATAAATAATTTGTTACCAAGCAAGAGGAAGAATATACAAAGGGAAGGGGGGAGGAGAAGGCTTAAGCCAACAAGGAAAATCCAACCCAAGGGGGCAATCAAAACTAAAACTAACCAAAACTAAAACTGAACAGGAAACAAAATAATAGAACAACTAAAGCCAATATAACATTCAAAATAACAACCAAAATCATCGCGAGATGAGGAGGTGAGGGCCTCAACTAGGGAAAAGGGGGGGGGGAGTCCATGATGACACCAGATGGAGGGATGAGATCCACCCTCACGTTGTAAGAAGTGATGATATGGGTGTTTCTAAGGGAGTTGGTGACAGGGCGGCCATGGAGGGTATGGATTTTGGTGGTAACATCAAAGTAGATAGCTTTCCAAATCTTATCCAGAGAGAGAGATTTGGGGGTCCATTTACGAATGTTGCGCTCCATCCATAGGTGATTGATGGTTTCAGATAAAGCCAATTTACCGACGGTGTCATAGATAGAGGAGCCCGAGAAGGTCATGTCGATCCAATTCCATTTTTTAAGAAACGGAAGGATGGGTCTCCTAGCCGGCCAACACTTGGAGAGGACATGCTTCCAGACAAAGGAAGTTAAGGGGCAAGAGAAGAAAAGATGGGGGATGCTTTCCACACCCTAAAGGCAGAGGCAACAAGAAGGATTAATAGGAATCTGACGGTGGATAAGGAAGGATTGGGTAGGGAGGCAATTGGAAAGGCAACGCCAGAGGGAGAAACTGTGATGGGGAATATGGCCTTTAAACCAGACCAACTAATGCTAAAGGACAACAAGGGAAGAGGTACGGATGTGGGACAAAACAAAGGCAGAGGAGAAGATCCCAGTGGAGGAGGGGAGCCAGCTGCATTTATCTTCTCTTCCTTTGAGACCGGGGGGGAGAGAAGGGAGGGAGGCCTAGAGGTCAATAGGAGGAGGTTGAGAGGAGGGGGAACCAACCCAAGGGGGAAAGGATAGAGGAGAATAATGCGTTGGCAGGAAGTCCAGAGGAGTGGATGATTTTGGGAAATCAGATGGAAGAGAATGCCCAAAGGGTGGCATGGGTCTTTTCAGAGAGAAGTGGATTGACCATTTCCAATGGAGCAGGAGATGGCAGAAAGGGTAATGGGTCTATGATCGAGGATCTTTCTCTAGATCCAGGAGGCTGGGAATGGAAGGGGCTATCCAAAAGGAGTTATGCTTCAGGAACCCCGAGTGGATCTAGTCAACCTAGATGCTTTTGTGCTTGGACACAATTTTCCAGATGAGCTTGAGGACACCTACTGAGTTGGCATCCTTGATTCTTCTGATTCCAAACCCTCCCTCAGATTTGGGAAGGCAAACCTTCCAACTGAGAGGCTGAAGGAATTTGGAGTCAGAACCTTTACAGAGGAAAGAGCAAAGAAGTCTTTCAAAAGACTTAATCACAGAGATTGGAAGGACAAAGGTGCCAGACTAATAAAGGTACATGGACTGGAGCACCGATCTGATGAGAGTGAGGTGGTTAGCATAGGAGACGAGCTTACCTTTCCAGAGCTGGAGCTTCTTCCTAAGTTGATCATGCAAATGGGGTACAATGGTGGGAAGACAGCCTAAAGGAAATGAGGGGGAGCCCCAGATATTTAACAGGAAGGTAGCCCAATGGGATACCCGAGATTCCCAGGAGGATAGCTTGGACATCAGGAGAAACTCCAGAGAGGAACATACTGGATTTAAGAAGGTTGATGCTGAGGCCCGATGGAGACTCAAAGGCATAGAGGGAGTCTATGATAGTGGTGATAGAGAGCATCAGCCTTGGAAAAGATCATGATGTCATCAAAGAAAGCCAAATGGGAGAGGAGGGATTTGCATTTGGGAATGGGAGAAATGAGATGAAGGTCAGTAGTAGATTGAATGGAGAGGGACAGAACCTCCAGGGATAGGGAGAAAAGAAGGGGGGAGAGGGGGCAACCTTGACGAATACCATGGCCAGAGGGAAAGTATTTGGCTGGGCTACCATTCACAAGGACAGAGAAACGAGGGGGGAATGCAACTGTGGATCCAACAGATAAAAAGGCCGGGAAGGACATGTGAGTCAAGACCATAGTTTAAAGTATCTTCGATACCGATACGATACCCTTGGATACGTATCTTAAATTTAGCCGACCGATACGATACACACCGATACGATACATAGAATTTTTAAAATCCTTTCGTATCAATATATATCCTACGATACATACCGATATGCACCAATACACTATCGATACGTACTAATACTCTATAAAAAATATAAAATCGAGGTGAAATATACGTTTCAGTATGTATCAGTGAGTATTTGTATGTATCGATCGGTACGTATTGATGAGTATCAGTACGTATCGGTGAGTATCGGTATGTACTGATATAGTACGCTAAAGTCATATAATGGCCAAGAAGGGTATTTTTTCAGAAAACATGATTTTTTTTAGGGTTTTTTGTTCCAAAATTGCTACCTGCCATATTTCTTTCAAACTAAAGTGGAAATCAAGGTTGGGAACAAGGATTTTACATTTATGGGACAACTACAAACCTTAAATTCTTAGTGCGATATCCTCAATTTAGTATTTATGTATAATACATGTTATCAATAGCTTTTTTTAACAAATTTTTTATGCAAAAGTGTTTAAAAAGGTGTTTCATATCCATTTATGTGCGTATCTTAGCGTATCTCCGACACAATATGATACCCTCCGATATGTATTTTAATTTTGGTCGACTGATACGGCGACCGATACCGATACTTTAATCCTTGGTCAAGACATTAGAAATGAAGTCCCAACTAATCGTGTCAAACGCTTTATGGATGTTAATCTTGAGGAGGGCAGCTGGGGAGTGAGACTTGTGGTCAAAACAACGAACAATCTCATGGAAAAGGATAATGTTATCAGATATGCTCCTTCCAGTAATAAAAGCGGATTGGTTGGGATTAACAAGAGAGTCAATGACCTTTTGGATCCTGTTGGCAAGGATTTTGGCAATGAACTTGTACAGGAGATTACACAAAGAAATGGCTCCGAAGTCACTCATGCACTCCGCTCCTTTTTTTGGAATAAGGCAAAGGAAAATGTGGTTGGTCCCACTAATTAGATTAGGGTTTAAGAAGAAACTACGCACCGCATAGATGAGATCATTATGAATGATGTTCTAGTAAGCGGAGAAGAAACCCATGCTGAACCCATCAGGACCAGGGTCTTTATTGGCCTTATGGGAGAGGATGGCCGAGAGGATTTCCTCATCACTGGGAATGGATTGGAGGAACGGAAGGAGGTCGTCGAGGACAAACTTATTGAAGAGGTTAGGGGGATGGAGGGGGGGAGAAGGGGGAGGGCTATAGAGTCTCTGAAAATGAGAGAAAACTTCAGCCTTAATGAGATCAGGGGAAAGGATCTCAATCCCAGAGGAAGAGATAAGCTTAGGAATGGCATTGGCGTTATTCCTGTCTTTGAGGGAACGGTGGAAGTAGGCAGAATTGAAGTCTCCCATCTCAAGCCGTTTGATGCTAGCTTTTTGGCGGAGGAAGGATTCCTTTTGGTCCAAAGCCAAAGATAAATCAGAGTCGGCAGTTTTTTCCTCTTCAGCCAGGGCAGGATTAAGGAGATCTTGCTGGAGCCTAACTTGAATGGAGTGAAGAATGTCACGACAAGAAGCTACCCCAGATGATATGTTCCCAAAGGTTGAGGAATTCCAAAGCTTTAGGGAAGCTTTCACATTCTTAAGCTTTTTGGCAAATGCTAAGAGGGGGGAAAGAGAGCAGGGAGTGGGAATGTTCCAAGCATTCTGGACAAGAGGGTGGAAGTCCGGGTGGCAGACCCACATGTCGAAGAACTTGAAATTTTAGGGCCAAAGGAGTGGAAGGGAAGAACATGGATGGAGATGGGATTGTGGTAAAAAATTCCTGGAAGACCGAAGGTAGCATGCAAAGATGGAAATGAGCCAAGCCAAGCTTCATTAACAAGGGATCGATCAAGCTTGCAGGGCACCCTGAGATTACCTAATCTTTGGTTATGCCAGGTGAATTTGGTTCCCGACCATCGGAGATCAGTGAGATTAAGATCATCGATGCAGTCATTGAAAGAATCAACAACCAGAGAATCAATGGGGTTTCCTCCATGTTTTTCGTGCCTATAGCGAGTAACATTGAAGTCTCCTGTAATACCCCAAGGTCTGGATCCAGAAAGGGGGCCAAAGGAAAGCAGTCAGCTAGAGGGAAAGCCGGAGAGGGGCCCGGTTGAGAGCATGGATGATTGAGAGAAAGCATATGAAGGGTCCAGAGTAATGAGAGAGACATGTGAATGGCTTGAGCAGAGGAGGAAAGAGTGGAGATGGACAGATAGGAAAGATTCCAAAGGATTCGAATCCTCCAATTGGGGCTGTGGAGATAGTTGGAAGCAAAGGACCAAGAGGGGGCAATCGAGGATGCAATCCGGGAGGCATTAACTTCCAGAACACGAGTTTCCAGAAGGCAGCAAAGGTTGGATTTAGAGGAGCGAATATGAGATCTGATTTCCGCTTATTTGGCCGAGGAATTGAGACCTCGGACATTCCAGACAGTCCAGGGAATCATAGGGAACCGAGGGTGGTGGGCATCGAACGTTTGGTAGAGCAACAGGGGTCTTGGGGATGGGGGGACCTTGGGGGGAGGCCGACGGCTATAACCAATGACATGGGAGGTAGTTAGAGAGGATGAGGATTTGGTAATGATGGTGGACTTTTTGCTTATTTTCTTTTGGTTGGGTTTGATAGTAGAAGAAATGTAGTGGGCAGGGAGGTGGAACTGGTGGTAAGGTTCAACAGAAGTGGTGGTGGCATCTCATCCAAAGTGTCAGCCAAAGGGGCTTGCTGGGAACTGCACATGTCAATAGTAGTAGTAATGCTGTCGGCTGAATTAGAACCCAAGTGATTGGTTCTCAGAGATTGCCAATGAGGTTCTTGAACAAGGGACATAGTCTTGGGGCCTTCAATGGTGACATGGCTAGAATAGTTGTCGCGAATGGACCCTGAGTAGGGCAACGAAGAGGGAAAGTAGCTGAGGTCTACAGAGACCCGCTGGATGACAAGGGAGTCATCAGAGGTGACTCGAATGGACCCTGAGGAGCAGGGTAGCAAAGATGGAGTGTTGACATGGCCTTCGGAGGCCGCTGAAGAAGCAAAGGGAGAGTAGTTGGTTGAGCTGGAGTGAGCGCTAAAGCCATTGCTCATTTCCAAAACAGAATCAGGAGGCAACAGAGAAGAAGCGGTCTTGTGGCCTTCCAAGGCTAGGGGTGAGAGGCAACAAGTGGTAACCAGGTAAGTGCAGGTCGTGAGGAGGCCTTCTGAAACCGGCGAAATAATCGAGTGGGAGGTTGAAGTGCCCCTAACACAAGGAAAGACGTCAGATGTAGGTGGTGGAGTGCTCGAGCACGGCGGAGAAGACGTCGTAGTGACAGGCTGAGGCAAATTGACTAGTCAGGAGGGAATGACAGAATTAGGGGTGGACATCAACACCAGTTAAGGGAGATGACTAGCAATGATCGGTCAAGGGGAGACAAAGTCAGGAGAAGAGGAAAGTGGCCTCGAGTTAAGTGGGTCAGGCATCGGGTTAGGGATATGGGTAGTGCTAAGGGGGTCAAGCAGTGGTTAGGGTGATGGATAATGGTAGCAGGGTCCGACGGAGTGATGGATGGGTTGGGATGGGTAAAAGGATGGGTCAGATTGTAGAGGTTACTCAGGTATAAAGGGTGATTTGTCGGGCATATAGAGAATTTATTAAGCAAGTGAACTGGTAGAAATTAGTTCAAAGGGATAAAAGGGGGTTCAGGGATGGGCCGGTTCACTAGGTTAGAATAAGAAGGATTCTCAGTTGAGGAAGTAGGCTTGGAGTTCAAGGGCAGAGAGGTCGGGGTAGCAGTGGCTGAAGCAAGGAGAGGGAGAAGAGGAGGGAGATTGGGCCTAGGAACGTCAGACGAGAGATCTAAAGGTAACAAGAGTCCAACTTGGCGATTTAGAGGGAGAGGAACATCACGAGGAAGAGTGAGGGGATCAACTATCGCGTGAGACCAGGGAGGTTGGTGGACGGTTCCATCAGGATTTGACAAGTCCAAAACCGAGAATAGGCTGGGACCGATGGACAAAGGCGACAGTGGAGGACCAATGGTTCGAGGGTGTAGAGGCTTCGTCGGAAGGGAATCATAACTAGGGCCAGAAATCGGCATGAGAGCCTTCCTTGGTCTTTTCCTTTTGATTTTCTTGGTGACCTTCACCGAGAAGGTAGATTGCTGGGGACGATCAACATTAAGAGCTAGATTCTCGATGAGGATTGGTTTGTTAGCGAGAACATGCTCATTCGAGGAGCTTGATCGGCAGTGGGAGCTTGAACAGACTGAGGAAGATTGTTGCAGGTCCCAATCTTGTGTCCGAAGCATTTACAAATTGTGTATAATGGGGGCTGCCAGTTATATTGGACTTCTGAGTGAAGGAGTAATCCTCTCATTCCATGATTGTAATTGTACAAGGTAAGTTATGGTCAGCTTCCACTTTTATACAGATTCTAGCAAACGATAATCTGTCTATAGTTTTGGTACGTTTGTCGAAGTATAGGGGTTTGCCGATTAGGGATCCGACCATGCTAAGACCCTTCACACACCAATAATGAAGAGGCATGTTAGGGAAGATCACCCATAGAGGAATGGAGGAGGGTTTCATCTTGGTGAATAAAGTACGAACGTCCCATTTTCTTAGAAAAATAGGTTTCTTCCCCACATGCCAAGGTCCACCATCGACTGCAAAAGCCTTATTAGATTCAGAGTTAAAGTTAAATATGAAGGTCCCATTGTTGAGCATAAATGTGGATAGAGCATAGACTGGCTTCTATTGTTTCTTCAAGGAGGATTTAACAGTATTGAAAGGAGGTCTACTTCCTAAAAACGAACCAACCACACAGTTTTTCCATTTTTGAATCTTAGAATCTAAAAGGCCAGGCGGACAGAGGCCAAAAGGGGAGGAGTTATGGGTAGCAGGAGGGTGGAAAAAGAGTGTATGTCCAGCATAAGGAGGGGTGGAGGAGGAGGTATTAGCGGGTGAGGTGACGACTGAAGTCCAGGGGTGAGTCGTGGGAGGGAAGGGAGGCTGGAGGGAGGGAGGAGAGGAGAGGTGGTCATCGGAAGGAGGAGGAAGGTAGGTGATAAGGTTTGAGGGGGTGCCGGCGACAGGGGCCACCGAGGGGGAAGGGGTCATTGCTGGTCACGTCATCGGAGCTTGACTGTAATTTTGTTTAAAAGGTTTTGAGTTCTAAGAAAATGCCGGATGACGAGAGGTGAAGTATTGTACTCTCGATTTATAAGAATAAAGGTGATATGTAGGATTACAATAACTATAGAGGCATAAAACTAACGAGGCATACCGTGAAACTGTGCGAAAAGGTCATTGAAGCACACTTAAGGGCAAAAATGATGATATTAGAGAACCAATTTGGATTTATGTTAGCGAGATCCACGACAGAAGCTTTCTACCTCTTAATGAGGCTTATGGAAAGGATTAACACTAAGTTGGAGCTTTGGAGATCAAGCTTAGAATCAAGAGGTTTCATTATAAGCAGAACAAAGACAAAATATAGATGGATCCCTTCAGTTAGGCTAGGAGGGGTGATGAGGTTGTGAATCTAGGTGATTGGGAACCAAGGTTCGAAAACTCGCTGAAATCTCGGATATTTCGGTACTTTTTTTTACCAAGACGAAATGGCATACAAAATATTAAAGTATATAATTTTGGTCATCTTGGTCACATTTCAGTCATTTTGTTTCGAAATTTCACTCATTTTGGCACAAAAATGCACTATTTCATCAAAATTTTGGCCATCTCGGTCATTTCGTTTTGCTTATTTCGGCCACTTCAGCCATTAGCCCCCTAAAATGGTCAGCGAAACACACGGGAAAAGTATGCCATTTCGATGGAATTTCGGAGAAATTTCAGTGGTTTTGAAACCACCGAAACGAAACAAGTTCTTGAACCTTGCTAGGAACTACCATAGAGAGACTATTTTAAATACTTGGGGTCAATCATTAGCAAGGAAGGGGATATAGAGGATGATGTGTCCCAAGAATTAAAAGGGGATGGACGAAGTGGATTAGTGTGTCGGAGTGTTATGTGAGAAATGTATGCTGGTTAAACTCAAAGGATAATTCTATAGGACAACAATACGACCAACTATACTTATGGGGCGAAGTGTTGTGCAGTTAAGAAGAGTAATTTGAATAAGCTGGGGGCAGCAAAGATGAGGATGCTACTTGGGATGTGCGGTAAGACCAGGAGGGATAGAGTAAGGAATGATTGTATTAGAAACAAAGTGGAGGTCACTCCGATTCAGGACAAGCTCTGCGAGAGTCAGTTGAGGTGGTATGGTCATGTTTAAAGGAGACTTATGGATGATCCAATTAAGAAAAGCCACCAGATTCATATAGAGAGTGCCAGAAGAGGTAGAGGCAGACCTAAAGTGACTACTAATGAAGTGGTAAGGAAAGATATGCAAATGGTAACGTTGGATTCTAGTACGACTGCAGATAGACCTCTATGGAGGACAGACCTGCATAGCCCCCTTGTAGGGTATGTTCCTAGGCTGCTATTCTATTTTAGTCCTATTACTTTTTCTGTTGGCTTCTAAATATTGTTCTTTGTTGCACTTCTTTTATTATGTTTTTCTTTTACTTTGATTAATATTGGATCCATGTAGCCGACCCATTAAGTTGGGATAATGTTATGGTTGTTAATTGTTGTCAAATAGGGGGTATTTTCTTATTTATGAATAATTTCTTAAGTAATGATTTTTGACATAAATAAGTGCTCTGCCCAAGGTTTGAAATCTCGTCTCGTTTTGGTGTTTCGGTGGTTTTAGAACCATCGAAATACCGAAATCTCGGCGAGTTGGATGATTTTTTTTTGTTGACTCGGTTGACTGTTTTGGTGGGCAAACAACCATATTATGACCTGAAACTTGGTGGGTAGTTTGTTTTAAGGTTAATAAACATGCGTAGAACTTAAATTTGCAAAAATATTAGAACATGATAGTGTTTTAGAGTTGCACTCTTGTTTGGCAGCAACTGTCGAACTGTTCTAGAGATTTTACCTACTTCATTGCTAGAACAAAATATAATATGATAGTAAAACAATTAAATAATGCATCCAAGCCATGATCAAAACATACCTCAACATTAATTAACTAATATTTAGAGTACTAGAGTAATATACTATACAACTCCCTAACTCCCAAGTCCCACCTAAAGTCATCCACTGAGTGTCTTACTCTTAAATCTCGAAGTCCCAAATGGAAATATCCGAAGTCCCAAACATATTAGTTATACAACACTGATCATAAAGACTGTCTACTAGAAAGATCTAAGATGGCCTGGCTGGATTCCACACCCAGTACGATGTAGTCAACATGCATTTTCCTCTGACTGAAAAAATTAAGATAAACATTTACCGGCTGAAATGTATTTTTGCTCCGATAGAGTCGTAGATCAGCCAATGGTGAGTAACATATATATAATTGAGTTTCATCAAAGCTATTTTAACCATAAAAAGATACAATTTATGTTGATGGAAAATGCATTTTTTAAACCAGAATTTTTTTTTTTTGACTTCTTGAGGTCATAGATCGGCCTCTAGTGTCTAACATATAAAAGATCTAGCCCTACCCAGCATGTATTTATGTTACTATTTCAAAAAAAAAAAAAAAAAAAAAAATTTGGGGAAAGTGGTTTACGTTTCCAAAGCTTGAAATGTGTAGATCTTCAAGGCAATCGATGTGATGATGTGGCTAATTAGTGGACAATGAAGTGATTTTGTATTCAAATGTAAGGAGTTGAAATTTCACAGAGACAGTCGAGTTGGAGTCGAAACGATACTGAAATTTCACGAGATGTTGTATTTATAGGCCTTGGTTGGTATCATTTTGGTATATCACCGAAACGACACCAAAATTTCGGCCGAGATACCGAAACTTTGACCGAGATTATGTCCTTTTTGTATTTTGTAGGACACCTTGACTTGGTAAAAAAAAAAAAAGCGAGATTTTGAACCATGGCTGCGCCTTGTAGTAAGATGACACTCCCCAGCTAGGCCGTACGGACTCCTAGGCAAAGCCTTGACAACTATAGTTAAATGTTGTTATGTAGTTACTATTTTACATGAAATATTAGGGGGTTTTCTTAGCAAAAAAAATAAAAATTTTAGGGGGTTACAAAATAAAGTTGAACTCAGAAAAAGAAAGAAGGCCATGTGAATTTTGTTTTTTTAAACATAAAAATGATGAATGGTGCGTAAAAAAAAAGCAAGAAATGTTATTTGGGGGGGGGGGGCGGGACTAATGCCTTCCAAGGTTCAAAACCTCTGGTTATGATATCTTATGGGCCCGCACAATCAATAGAAAATCAAGTATTAAAAGGGATTGACAATTTTGTAAATAACCATAATTTTAAAGGGTCACTAAGGTAGATAAGGAGGGAAGGGATACAAAAGGGATTTGTATTTAAAGAGTAAGGACTTTGTGACATTTTTATGTGCACTTTGCTCTGGAAATTGACTTTCAGTTGCAACTTCAGTACGCAGGTTGGTTCCCAGCCAATCACTTCAATCGCATGGCTTCCCATATCACGGCTTCTTGCCACGCTTTCCAAAGATGGGTCCCTTCAAGTGTGGAAAACACGAGTCATAGTTAATCCAAATCGGCCTCCTATACAAGCCAATTTTTTTGAACTTGCTGGTAAGCTACCTTCATTATAAGTTTGTGCCATATCTGACCTGTCTTTGATTTTCCTCTTAATTGTTCTTAAGAGAATCATATTGTGTACTCATGTACATTTTATCTGCTTTAATCTATTTTTTTGGGCTGCTACTTTGTTTTCTGCTGCAATCTGGTTCCGCATTTATCTATTTTGCTTACTCATAATGATGTTTTTATTTTTCCCCAGATGTATTAGTTATATCTAGAAAGATATGAAGTCCAAGATGCTAATTTCACTTGGTTGGTAGTGCTTGGTGTAGTCTAGGGCCTTTTTGATAGTCATATGCTTAAATACTTAAAAAGGTCAATTGAATCTACAACTTTGATGTCAAGACCAAGGTTTCCTGGATATCCTCCACCTGTAACAGTCATATTGTAAATTCCTGGGAGCTTCCCAGCTCCAGCATCAGGAATAGCTCTTCCCCCTAAGTTGGTCTTGTTCTCTCCCCCCCTCCCCTCTTTAGGGACTGTAAGTCTTTTTCTTTTCGCTTGGTAATGAATTATTTACTCACCCAAAAAAAAAAAAATCTACAACTGTCTACTTTGACCACAGTTTCCGGACCTACCCTTTTAATTTTTGATTAGATTCGTTGATATTATTTTATTATAGAAGTTTCTCTTTTTCCTTTAAAGGAACCATTAGCTGTCTAAGTGAGTTTTGGATGATTTTCTGTGCAAGAGTTTTTTTTATTTGACGCCGCAATCTATATACGTATCAAGGAATATTTACTGATCTCTTATAGTGTGAGGATCTTCAAGGGGTTGTAGTGGCTATCCAATCACCAAATGCTGGGATTAGAAGCCAATAAAAGAATCTAGAACTGCATGTATGAAATTGTTAAAGTGTGTATCGTGGGTTAGTGTTCCATGGCTGTTCCATTGGACAATGTGTGTGATTATAGTTAATAGCTGAATTGTAATTAGTTAGTTATGTCTCTTTAGTTATTTCCTATTGTAATTAGAGTCAGATAGTTATTCCCTTCTATTGTAATTAGTCTTAAGACTTTTGGTAGGATTCTTTCTAAGAGTTGGGTACTGGTTAATATAAAGGAAAGAGCTAGTCCACGATATCTCACTCTCTCTCGGTTTCTCCTCTTTTCTTGTTGTAATATGGGTATAAGGGTAGAATTGTTCATTGGGGTATCTGAGTATCTCTTCCATATATAAATAAAGCTGGCCTGTGTCCCACTAGACACAAGGCATTCATTTATTCCAACACTTCTCTTCTTTTTTTTAATTTCTGTTCTTCTAAGCTTTGATATTAATGTGTGATATCAGAGCTCTGTTAATCTCACATTCATTCAATTTCTGTTTGATTATCCAAAAGATCTTCACCTTTGGTGTGCAGCAACCTATGCTGCCTTACCTAATCCATGAAACCCTAGTTTGATTATAGGGAAATAGCTATGGTTTCCTTACTATTTACTACATGCAACAGTATCTCCATAGATCTACTTGCAAGGATTGAATTGCATCACAGCTGCTACAGACACTCTATCTTCCTAGTATTTTCATGGCTGATTGTATATCTGTCCATAAGTGCATTCAACCAGTAGATCACTTCGAAATTTTAGGGTATTGTTGCCCTCCATAGTAAAAACATTCAATCCCTTTTTGTGGATTTATCAAATCCTCAAGTCATTTTGGATTATACTCCATATTGCTGTCACAACCTGCCTCAATTTAGGCCAAGGTAGGCGGCATTGGATTCTCAACCCAGTTAGCCTAACCCGCCAAGATCACAGATGCAGTACCTTAATTTCACAAATGCCACTAAGATACAACTAAAATTAGAGTACGCTAATAAAATCATACAATAATTCCACTTGTGATGTACTAAAGAGATAAATTACAGATATACAATATTCATTTGTAAACAACCCACATGTGTAATATTTACATCTTACATATTTCATCAGTATATACATCAAAAGAAATAACTGAAACAGTAGCAAAATCCATCAGTAACCCAGTGTCTCGTAGACACAAGCCTCACAACCGCCGCCAAAATCCAATCCTGCCTCAACACCGGTTCTACCATCTAAAAAGAGTAATCAACAAGGGGTGAGCATCACAAGCCCAGTGAGGGGTGTGCATGCAAGCTCACAACAAATAATGCAATGCATGTTCCACACAAATATAATGCATATGAATTCATTTATTATATTACTTTCCTATTTCCATTACTAGGTCCATCATTTGGTAGAGGTGCTACGCAATGTAGGTGGTATCCTCTCCCCAGCAAGGTTCGAAATCTTGCTTTGTTTCGGTGGGTTCAAAAATATCAACTTGGCGAGATCTCGACCAAGTTGGTGTATTTTTTTTGTTTCGGTTGACTGTTTCGGTGGTCAAACAACCATATTTTGACCTGAAACTTGGTGGGTAGCTTATTTTAAGGTTAATAAACATGCTTAGAATATAAAAATGCAAAAATATTAGAACATGGCATTGTTTTCGAGTTGCATCTTTGTTTGGTAGCAACCGTCAAACTGTTCTGGAGATTTTACCTGCTTCATTGCTAGAACAAGATATAATATGATAGTAAAACAAATAAATAATGCATCTAAGCCATGATCAAACATACATCAACATTAATTAACTAATATTTAGAGTATTAGAGTAATATGCTATGCAACTCCCTAATTCACAAGTCCCAACTAAAGTCATCCACTGAGCATATTAGTTACACAACAATACAACAACAATCATAATGACTATCTACTATCTATTGGAAAGAACTATGATATCCTGGCTGGATTCTATGCCCAATATGATGGAGTCGACGTGCATTTTCTTCTGACTACACCACAAATGCATGTCATATCATAGTCTGAGAGAAGAGTCGAATGTTGTCCTCCACAACTGCCAAAAATATTGAGTCATCTATATACTGAACGTAACCTATCCAAGTGTACGTATCACCACCATAGTATGAAGAAGAACCCGAAATTAAGCTATTATCAACTGATGGTTCCGGCAACATGTACGAGTTAGCTGGGTATGAGAATAAGCTGTCCACAAAGTCACTACCATGTGACTGGGTCTGGGAGCCATAGTTAATACTACTATTAGAAATGGATGAATCAGATGTATGCCCCATCTTAGTGAATTGACCATAAGGTCCATGATACTCCGACCCAGTGCTCTCTCCAGTAAATAATGGTGCATGCCATTACCCACTCCCTCTACTCTCACTATGAGGATGACTACCGCCTCCACTCAAACTCATTCCGCTAATAGAAGTAGATAGACTATCAATGTCTATACAATCTCGTTGCCCTTCTCCATCGAATTGGCAACAAGGCCCTCTACTGTAACCTGAACTCCTCCCTCCACTTGATGGACATGCACCATGATCAAAATCTTGTGTGGCTTACTGAAACTGACTCTCCCCAGTGAATCGCACCTGCTCCGGCTCTGGCTTGGCCTACTCATATTGCTCTCGAACTCCTTCAAATCTATCACCACCGCATCCCCCATCACCATAACCATCACCATCACCATCACCATCACCATCATCAACATCACCCCCTCCATCACTTCATCACCATCACCATCACCATCACCATCACCATCACCATCATCACCATCACCATGTGTCTGTGTTTGTGTCTGTGGCTGTGTTTGAGTCTGGGTGTGGGTATGACCACCTGATGAAATGGACCAATCATCATCTTCATCCGAATCATCCCTATGGACCCTACTAGGTGCAGGCTCCAATGGTCGAGGGGTCTGTGAATGTATCCTTCCCTCTATAGCCATATAATCATCAACATTGACTGCCATCTCTCGCACTAGATATGGGTTCAGCCTACCTCCCGGTTGATCCATCAACGACTCGCCTCTATCCCTCACCTAGTCGGTGAAAACATTTGAGTTAATTTGGAAAACATCAGCCAGCTCGATCTTGCCCCTATCATTCTCCATACCAATGCGTATGTGCTGCATCCTTAGTCCCATATTATAAATTTATAATACACATACACCAAGTCATTTAGACGTTATGAATCTAATCGATTCCGCCTTTTCGAATAAATGAGTGAAAATGTGCTTCAATTTCTCTCACAACCCAGATGCAGAACATTTATGGGAGAGTACTTTGATGGCAATCTTTCTCAATTCTGGCGCCGAACCCTCATACAACACCCACCATTCAGCTGCATTACAAGTTACAACAAGTGTAAAAGATTATTTATGTTCCAAAACACTTAACATTTGTATAAGTAACATACTAAAATTTGGATTTCATACCAGCATCAGTACTCGTACGACCCAGGTATGAGGTAAGAGCTCCGAAATTGCCTAATGCATCCCTGAATTCTTTCGTTTATAACAAATTTACAAATAGGACCCGGTCAAATAGACTTATTTCTCACAAGAAGGCCTGACAGATGGATGTGTAAG